>NC_133666.1:281860465-282035465 GCF_037893015.1 Macrotis lagotis
AGTTGGCAGTGACTCCAGACGTCATCTAACCCAACCTAAAATAGGTTCCCTTTAGGGATGATTTCATTGGCACAAATCAAAGGCATGTATATCTTACCTTCATGTTTGAAAAAAAACATTCAAAGTCTCTGCAGAGAAGGGATGAAATTTACCTCCTGGGAGAATCAAGTTGGGGCTACTCAGGAGCTGGGAAGAGTCAGTCAGTCTGCCTCCTTCACTGTCACTCTCTAGCTGTTCTTTTACTTAGCACTCACTCACATATAAAGTGAATGATCCTGAGGACTTTAACTCTTAACCCATCTGGATTCTCCAGAGACACAGTCTGTCCTTGTACTGATCCCATGTCTTAAAAGCCTTTAAACAAGTCTTGGCTGCAGCCAGCTGGGGCTGCTTGGAACTGTTTTTTCTGAGAAATGTTATTTGTCTATCAGGAAGGGCAGCAACTGTACCAAGCCAACCAGTTCATGCACAAAATACTTTCCAAGGGAGAAAATGTCATGTAAGACAAGGGATGAATTTTTTCTCCCTTCCAAGGAGAAAAGTCATATGTGTTGGGGGGAAGGGGTAAATTGCACTGTATATGAAATTTTGTACTGACAGTACACCCTCTTCTCTTCCACTACTCATTTTCCCTCAGTAATCTCCATGAGCTTCGACCTTTTCTAAATATACTTCAAAATTTTCCATTCATGCAACTCTTGTTATTTTCACATTCTTCCCATTGAAACTTATCTCTCAAAGCATAGAAATATTTACATGATCTTATGCATGAAAGAAAGCAAAGCCAAAAAACCAATATTCACAATGACTATAACTATGTAAGAATGGCAACCTCAAAACAATCATACATTTACAAAGATTATAAGATTACAAAGTATGACCCCAAAGAAGAGACATTCCCTTGAAGAGGTGGAAAGTATGGAATATTGCATATATTTTCAGATTTTTTTCTGCATATTGATTTGTTATGCTGATTTTTTCCTTTTATTTTTCTTTTTCATATTTTTTCTTTAAAAATATTTGTTATGTGAGATGGTTCTCTGGGGAAAGGCAGGAGGTGTACTAGGAGACAGTCTGGTTAAAAAAATATGCCAATAAAAATGTATTTTTTAAAAAAAAAGAAATTTAGAGGCAGCTAGGTGGTGTAGTGGGTAGAGAGCACTGGCCCTGAAGTCAGGAGTACCTGAGTTCAAGTTTGACCTCATACTCTTAATAATTACCTAACTGTATGGCCTTGGTCAAGCCACTTAACCCCATTGCCTTGCAAAAAAAAACAACCTAAAAAAAGACATTTATCTCTCAGTTTTCCTATCAATCACTTCAGGTCCCTCTGGTATTAGCCTACTGACCATTTAAATCAAACTGCTGAGAAAAGGCTGGTGGACTGAACAGCCTCCTGAAGACAAAAGTCTTCAACTGGTTTATCTAAGCTATTACAGAGACTGATTGTTAGAATTTTAGGTGAAAGGAGAATGAACCCTGTGAGGGAGATGCTTGAGACTAAATCTACTTTAGAAACAGTTTCTCTTGATCATATTCAAGTGTTTCCATTCTTTTGGGAATACAAACCAAACCAGCTGAAGCAGCAAAGCACTAAGATTTTTAGAAATAGAGCAAGGAGGCAGAATGGGCCAGGAAAAAAACTATGAAATTCCTTGGCATACTTGTGTCCATAACAACTCAACCACCACCACCACCCCCAAACTACTTGCCCTACTTCCAGCCTTAGCTTATAGTCAAATGAATCAGGTACTGTGCTGGGTCTTGGAAATAAAAACACAAACTGAAAGACAAGATCTGCCCTCAAGAAGTTTGTGTTCTAATAGGAGGACACATTTAAAAAGTTCATGGATGTAGTTGAGAAAATCCAGGGAGTCAGGAGTGGAACTTGGAGAAGGAAGACTTAGATGATTTGAGTACCCTCCTTCAAATGTTTTAGGAGCAATAACCCACTAAGAAAAAAGGGGCTCCTTTTCCTACAGATGAAGCAGTCTTTATTGAGGTGAGTAGTCTCTGTGGTGAAGGAGTGCACCTTCCTCACAATCACTAACACCAACTTAGAACCAATTGTTACCAAAGCACAGGTAAGCCCAGGAGTTCCCACAATGGCAATGCCCCTTCCCCCCGACCACTAGTCCTGCTTCTAGTCCAACCTCATATAATCACCTGGATAATCTCTTCAGACATGTGACCAAGCAATTATTCTATTTTCCTGCAGTCACACCACATTTCTACACTCCACACTGTACCCCCAGGATGTACAGCTACCAAAGACTCAAAGTTCTGGATGCCAAAGTCTCTGGCTCTGTCAAATGTTTTAAAAATCAGAAACAAATAAGATTTTTATAGATGGAAATGACATTAAAGAAAATACATCATTATTTGCTTTACCAATGTACATTAAAGACCATAAATAAATCTCTTCCATCTGACATGCTGCTGAAAACTTCTATATATACTGCCTAAACAGGGGTTAATCATCCCAGGTTAGAAATGGAATAGGTCAAGTTTCCATGCCAGTCAGAAGTAGAATTGGGACCAAAATGACCTCTGCACTTCAAGCCTATTTAAGTGAGATAAAGAGACATAGTCTAAAAGAACAAAAAAAAAGACAAACAAAAACCTGAATACTTTGCAATTATAATGTCCATGATTTGAGTCTAAAGAAGAGATAATAAATGCATCTTCTTCCTTTCCTTATAGAAGTTAAAGAGCTAAGAGCAGTGATTTGAGATTGGAACTCAGAAAAGAAATAGCTCAGGAGAGATACTAAAACTGGATGCACAAACTTTTGTCATTTGAATAAGAATGATAGAAAATATCTACATGTATTGTCAAGAAAAACAAATTCTCACAATAATCATGTCTTAAAATGTGTCTTTGTTGGAATATTTTTCTATTACCTCCCTGTCAGGAGTTTAAGTATTCTTTATCATCCATTCTCTGGAATCATGGATGTCCACTGTATTGTTCTTTTTCTTTCAATATCTCAATTTTATTTTGTTTTTACCTCCAAATTCTTTCCCTTTCTCTTCATCCTCTATTACCCACTGAAAAGACCAAAAAATTTCATTATAAATATGAATAATCATGCAAAACAAATTCCCACATTAACATGTTCAAAAAGAAAGAAAAGGAGGAAGGAAGGAGGAAAGCATTTTTAAATCTTCCTTGTGAGTCAATCAGCTAGCTCCCTATCTCCAGGTGAGTAGCATGTTTCATCATGAATCTTTTAGAATTATGGTTGGTCATTGTGTTAATTGGAGTTACTAAATATTTCAGAAATGATTATCTTTATAATATTGTTTTCTACTCACTTTGCTTTACAACACTTTGTTCAATTATTCCCAAATTTTTCTGAAATCATTATCTTCATCATTTGTTATAGCATAATAATATTACATAATATTTATATACAATAACTTATTTGGTCATTTTCCAATTGATAGAAAGTGATCCTTTGTTTCCAATTCTTGCCACTACCAAAAGATCTGATTTAAATATTTTGGTATATATGAGTCCTTTTTCTCTTCATTTAATCTTTTTGAAGAATAGAGACCATTCTGCTTTCCAGAATGGTTGTATTAGTCCAGCAATAATGCATCAGTGTATCTATTTTCCCATATGCTCTCCAGCATTGAAGTTCTTTTTAAGTCATCTTAAACAATCTGATAGATGTGAGGAAGTTCCTCAGGGGGTTTTTTGTTTTTATTTTTAATGTACATGTCTCTAATTATAAGTGATTTATATATTTTCTTCATATGGCTAAATGATAGCTTTGATTTTTTTTCTTCCGAAAATTCTCTATTGATATTCTTTGACCATTTATCAACTGCAAAATAGTTCTTATTCTTATAAATTTAACTCAGTTCCCTATCTATCTTGGAAATGAAACCCTTTTTTCAGATAAATTTTCTGCAAATGATTTTCCCAGTTTCCTACTTTTATTCTAATTTTAACTGTATTGCTTTTGTTTGTGCTAAAAATTTTTAATTTTAGTTAATCAGAATTGTCCATTTTACTTCCTGTGATCCTCCTCTTGTTAATGATAAACTCTTCTGCTAGCCACAAAAATATGACAGGTAATTTCTTAAATACTCCACTAATTTGCTTATGATGTCACCCTTTGACTTAAGTAAAACATATATATTTGGAGCTACTGTTCAAATGATATTCATGTCTTTTTTCTGCCAAACTTCTTTTCAGTTTTCCCAAAAGTTTTTGTCAGATATTGAGCTCTTTCCTAGTACCTGGTTTTTTCCGGCTTATAAAACTCTAGGCTTCCTGGAGGGATTTGCATGGAACTGATACTGAGCGAGATGAGCAGAACCAAAAAAACACTGTATACCCTAACAGCAACATGGGAGTGATGTTCAACCTTGTTGGACTCGCTCATTCCATCAGTGCAACAATCAGGGACAATTTTGGGCTGTCTGCAATGGAGAATACCATCTATATCCAGAGTAAGAACCATGGAGTTTGAACAAAGGACTATTCCCTTTAATTTAGGGGAAAAAATGAGATATCTTATTGTCTGATCTTGTTATCTCTTAGACTTTTTGTTTCTTCCTTAAGGATATGATTTCTCTCTCATCACGCTCAATTTGGATCAATGTACAACATGGAAACAAAGACTGACAGATTGCTTTCTGTGGGGGGGGGGAGTAAGATTAGGGGAAAAACTGTAAAATCTTTAATAAATAAAAAAAAACTCTAGGCTTCTATGTTCATTTGTTTCTGTATGTTGTGTACCTAATCTGTTTCACTGATTAATCTGTTTTTTAACCAAGACAAAACCCTTTGTAGATTACTACTTTGAATTAGTTTGTAGTCAGGTACAACTGTTCCATTTTTATCCCATTTACCTCCCCACCCCATCAATTCTCTTCATTTCTTGAGCTTTTATTCCTCCAGATAAATTTTATTATTTTTATAAACTATGTAAAATGGGTTTTTTTAGGTTTTTGCAAGACAAATGGGGTTAAGTGGCTTGCCCAAGGCTAGACAGCTAGGTAATTATTAAGTATCTGAGACGGGATTTGAACCCAGGTACTCCTGACTCCAGGGCCAGTGCTTTATCCACTGCGCCACCTAGCCACCCCAAAATGGTTCTTTAAATAGTTCAGTTAATATGACACTTAAAAAGTAAATGAATTTACATAGTATTACCATTTTTAGCATATTGGCTTGGCCTAGCATGAGCAATTGACATTTCTCCAATAATTTAGATGGGTCTTTATTAGAGTAAAGCATTTTATAATTGTGTCCACATCATTCCTGTGCACGTGTGTGTCTTGGCAAATAGCCTTCCAGGATTTCGTAACAGCTATAGTTATTTTGGGCAGCTAGGTGCCTTGAGTCAGGAAGTCAGGAAGTCAGGAAGACTCATTCATCTTCCAAAGTTCAAATCTGGCCTCAGATATACTAGTTGGATCAGCCTGGTCAAGTCACTTAACCCTGTTTGCCTGAGTTCCTCATCTTCAAATGAGCTGGAAAAGGAAACAGCAAATCTTTTCACTATCTTTACCAAGAAAAATCACTAACTGAGATCACAAAGAGTCAGACACAACTGAAAAGGACCAAACAACAATAACTATTTTAAATAGAATTTCTTTCTCACCCCTCCTGCTGGTAATATTTAGAAATGTTAATAATTTGTGTGGGCTAATTTTATAATCTGCAACTTTGCTGAAGTTGTTGACTGTTTTTGATAAGTTTTTTAGTTGGTTTTCTAGAATCCTCTAAGTAAACCATCATTCATAAAACAGCATCCATAAAAAGTATGCATTTATTTCTTCTTGTCTTGGCTTATTCCTTCCATTTCTTTTTCTTGTCCTATTGCTATAAGCAATAGTAAAATATGGAATAGTTATGTTGATCATAGATATCACAGGCATGATGCCATGAGTGAATGCTAAGATATGAAAGAGAATATAGAAAGTAGTAACAAAAGAAGAACTAAGATGGAGCAATGTCACAAAAACCCAGAGAAGAAAGATGATTCAGGAGGACTAGTAAAATATGTATATACATATACATATTATATATGTATATGTGTGTGTGTGTGTGTGTTTGGGATTTCATCTATCTCATAAAAAAGGGAAATGGAAGTGAGGGAGAAAATTATTTTCATACTGCATTGAGAAGATAGCTAAGGAAGAAGATCAGTAGAGAGTGCCATCCATGAAAGAAAAGAGCAACCATGAATCTCTTGACCTAGGATGTTTTCACATAAGTTCATAAAGTATGCTAGCATGCAAGCATAAATTATGCTAGCCCTCCTGAATCATCTTTCCTCTCTGGAGTCTATTGTTATTCCTTTATGAGGTGCAACCTCTTTGATTGTGTCAAGGAGGGAATGGCAAAATTCACTTGTCAAACAAGCTAACCACACTTCTGGGGGTTTAAATACCTGGATGATTTTCATCAATGTGACTTCCAGTTTAGAAGTTAAAGAAATCTAAATTCAGAAATGCTACTCAGAGGGAGACCCTTTCATTTTTACCTGAGGTCAGAAAAGAGTTGGTCCATTGTTGTCCTTCATTTTCTAAGTGAACTAAAAATGACATCGTTATGTGGAAGTCAAAGTACTCTGTGTCTGACTGTGGCTTATCTGACCAGTACTAACTCAGAATGCTATACCATACATTGGGCACAAATAGTTCATTTGAACATATGGAAGGAAAAACATCTCTAAAATTTCTCACATTTCTTTTGAACTACTACCATTTAGATTTTCTCTTAGAGCATAGAGTCTTCTTTGATGTGACCTTGCCATGCTGCGTGGTTTCTTTACTAGCATTTCCCATTTCACACAATAGATTCCAAAGTTCTTCAGAGGGACCTTGAGAGTTTCTTTGTATCACTTCTCCTGACCACCATGTAAGTGTCTTCCTTGCACAAGTTCTCTGTAAAATAATCTTTTAAGCATATGCATTTTTAGCAACTGAAAAATATGGTGAGCATATCAGAGTTGTTCTCTCTAAAGTGAAGTCTGAATACTTGATAGTTCAATTTGAGAAAGGAAATCAGTGTCCAGAACCTTATCCTGCCAAGATCTTCAGAATCTATCTCAGACAATTCAAATGGAAGCAAATAATTTTCCTTACATGGAGCTGGCATGCTATCCAGGTTTCACAATGAACAACTCTAGATTTTCACTTTGGTAGAGAGTCTAATACCGCTTCTCTCCTACACTTTCCTTGGAGTTTCCCAAACACTGAACTAGTTCTTATAATGCATGCGTCAACCTCTTTATCAATGTATACATCCTTGGCAAGTATACTGATAAAGTAAGTGAATTTATCCACAGTATTCAATATTCTCCATTTATTGTAAGCAATGGTTCCTTGTGTGGTGCTGGTTGGTAAAGAATCTTGGTGTTTATTGAAGGCCAAAATTATCAATGCAAAAGCAGAGAATCAATCCACACTTAGCTGAATCTCATCCTTGGAGGCATCATTGAATACACAGTGAGCAAAAAGTCACACACACACCAACTCTCCCACCACTTTAGTCTTGGTTTATGATCTTTTCAAGTTAAATCATTTACCATCAGTAAAGTAGATAACCTTAACCATTTTCATCATTGGTGAAAGCATCTGACAACATCTCTGAAAACATCATGTTACAAAACATGGAAGCAAGCACACAATCTTGCTTCATAACATTGATACCTGAGAAACATGAGAACATTGTCCATTATACAGAACCCAGGTAAAAAGAGCATCATGAAACTGACATACAATATTGATTAACTTCTCAAAGTTACCATATTTAGTCATAAATTTCCACAAGACCTCATGACTACAGTATCAAAGGTCTTTGTTGGATTGATGGATGGACCTCTGTTCTACTCCTGGCATTTCTCCAAGAGTTGTTGAGCAACAAATAACAAAACAACTATTCCTCAAGCCTTTCTGAAACCACACTTGCTCTCAAGTACATATCTACCTTCCATGTGAAGGACTAACTTTTTAAGGAGAACTCTGAAAAGAATCTTGCCAGCAAGGCCTAAGAGAGAAGCCCCCAGGGGGCTAAGTGGTACAGTGGATAGAGTACTTGCCCTGGAGTCAGGAGTGCCTGAGTTCAAATCCAGCCTCAGACACTTAATAATTACCTAGCTGTGTGGCCTTGGGCAAGCCACTTAACCCCATTGCCTTGCAAAAAAAAAAAAACTAAAAAAGAGAGAGAGAGAGAGAGAGAGAGAGAGAGAGAGAGCCCCCTCCTGTGATTATCTTTGGACAACCTATTTCCCTTTCCTTTACAGAGATGGAAAGAAAGCAGCTTGAACTCCTGGGGTGGGGGAACCTCTATAAAACCTGGAAAAATTCAATCAGCTTTCACATAAGTGATGAATACCCTGCTTTCTAAATCTCAGATTTAATAGAATGGACACTAGGAGTTTTGCCACATAAGAAAAGCTTAATGGCATTCAAAACTTCTTTGTCAGTTGGAAGTTTCATCAGAGAAGAAATTACTTCAACCTAAGGTAGACAGTCAATGGTTTCAGTTCAGTTGATTGATGACAGTTTGTTAAGAACACTATGAAAGTGTTTAGCCTATCTCTCCAGGATTGTGCCCTTTTCACTAATCAATATGACACCATCAGCATTGGTAAGTGAGATATGCCATAAATTTTGACCCATAAATAGCCAAAAGAGCATCATAAAAGTGCTTTGGATAGTTACTATCATCATAAAACTGAATTTCATACACTTTACTAAGTCAAGAATCTTACATCTCTCTAAGTTTCACTTATAACTTATCTTTCATGGAGTTAAATACTACCTTCTTAGAGATGAATAAATGCATACCCTGTGGAGTTCTTAGTTTTTGCTTAGCAGCTTTTGAATTTCCCCATTATTTTCAACAAACCAATCCTGATGTTTGCATGTTCTGGCCCAAATAAGGAAATACAATGATGTACACCAAATATCTGAAAGCTACCCACTACTTTTTTGCTCCACTATTGTCCATTATGTGTTGGTTCAGCTTTCCCTCCAAATTAGCAACAAATTATCCACAAATGAAGAAGTATTCTAGTCTCTTGGCATTAAGTCTGATGATAGTTGTCTTGCCTTGGAACTGCCACTTTTGTTGAATGTGTATATATTTAACTTATAAAGGATAAGTCCATGATTGGTCCAGCCCTCCATGCTTTTGTCGATATCACATCCTATCTATCTATTTTTCTTATAATGATCTATTAAATGGCAATGTTTGCTGCACCCACAAAGTTCTATTTCATTTAGGTAAATGGAAGATACTATTGGTGATGAGAAGATCATGAGATACACAAGTCTACATTAGTGCCAGTTGTTCCTATTTCTAACCCCATTCCTCCCAAGTACTCCCTGCCATGTCTGATACTCTGTGCCTACTCTTTCCTTAATAACCCAGCCCTCTTTCAATACTTTGATAATGAGGTTCTTCAAAATTTTTTTCTTTGACTACATGAGGGTTCATCATGTTGGGAGCATATGTACTGATAAAGGTGGCATGGGTCTCTCTCTCAAGTGGAAATAACATTGCTATAAATTCTTTTGTTAGACATACAAGTTTATTGACTAGATTAGTTTTGATTGTAAAACCTATGCCAGCTTCATGACACTCTCCTTCACTGTAGCAACTCCACAAAAATGTGAATTTGTTCTGACTTTGATAATCTGGCCTTCATTGGCTAGGATTCAAGGTGTTATTTGAAACAATAACTGCTGAGTGTTCTTGCAATAAAAGCTGTTCATCTTTCATGGCTACTGGATTTTGCGCACATTACATATTCTGATGGAAGACCAAGAGGACAGAAAGAAGTCAGGAACTTTTTTAAGTTCTCCTGAATTTTTCTCAAAAATGATATTAATCAAGTCTCTAAACAGATTTTGGAGCAACAGAATCCACAAAAGAACAGAGTGGAACATCTTTCAGCAAGGTGTATCATTGCAGAGGATGAACATACCCAGGACAGAGAACAGAGACCCAGTGCTTGGGTGGTGGGACAACTCAGGGACTAACTTGGGATTTTGGCAACCCCCCAGAGTTCCAAACATCAATAGCCCCAGACCAGTAAGCAGACCTCTAAGTTTCTCAACACAAAAAGTCTATGAGTGGGTCCCTCCCCAATATAAGAATACTGGAATAGTGCCCAGGGACAAATCTCAAAATGAGTAAGAAAGGTCAGAGAAAAGCAGGGTCTATTGAAAGTTATCTTGTGGGGCGGCTAGGTGACGTAGTGGATAAAGCACCGGCCTTGGAGTCAGGAGTACCTAGGTTCAAATCCAGTCTCAGACACTTAATAATTACCTAGCTGTGTGGCCTTGGGCAAGCCATTTAACCCCATTTGCCTTGCAAAAACTAAAAAAAAAGTTATCTTGAAGATAAAGATGAGTAAAACACTATCTCAGGAAAGGACGGCATAAGGGATACTACTTGTGAAGCTGTTGAGGAGAATATGAATTGGTCTCCAGCCCAGAAAGATTTTTTAGAAGAGCTCAAAAAGGATTTCAAAAATCAAATAGAAAAATTGGGAAAAGAAATGCAAGAGATATTTAACAACTTGCAACAAAAAGTGACAGAAGAAAACCCTATGAAAATACAATTGGGAGGGGCGGCTAAGTGGTGCAGTGGATAGATCACTGGCCTTGGAGTCAGAAGTACCTGAGTTCAAATCTGACCTCAGACACTTAATAATTACCTAGTCGCATGGCCTTGGGCAAGCCACTTAACCCCATTGCCTTGCAAAATCTAAAAAAAAAAAATACAATTGGGCAAATGAAAAATAAAATGGATCTTATGAAAAAGGAGATGTAAAAACTAACCAAAGAAAAATAACTCCTTGAAGAATAAGTGGGGCTATCAGAAGCTAATGACTCCATGAGACACCAAGAATCAATTAAACAAATTTTTTAAAACATTTTAAAGAAGAAAATGTAAATTTCATATACTGATGGAGAGTAGAAGCATCTTTACAAAAGTTTTTGTATAGTTTCCTGTGTTTCAACTATAGGATGTGCTCCCCACTTGCCACAATAAGCAAGCCAGGGTTGGGTAAAACTTTTAGAGCTTTTCTATTCCCTTCCTCAAACCAAGAGAAAAAGTAGGAGAAAAACCTTTTTAAAAGACTGCTTAGAGTCTCAGGAGTCACTGAATCAGCAGAGGCAACTGCTTCCAGAGCCTCAGCCTATGGATGGTAAGAGAGTTGAGAGGAGATTACAGAGGTCTCCTTGCCATCACTGAGGCAGGATTCTGTTGCTTTGCCATACTCAGATCTGGGTCACAGTCTTGGGTTCCAGTCCTAGGAAAAGGAGCAGAAACACAACAGAACTCATTGGCACAGAAGAGTAGGAACCCTCCTCAAAGTTCCAGGACAGAAAGCAGTGCTTGTGGTCACCCACAACCAGAGCACAGAACAGGAGACTGTTACAAATCTCTCTTTAGATCATAAGACCTTGGAATAATTGAAAACTTGCAGATCCCTAGAAATATCTCTGAAAACAGCAGCAAAAAAAAATCCCAAAATCTTGGGACAGTAGACCTTCCACCCTGGAGCAGAACTCCACCTTAACAAAGAATTAAAATCAAGTCTTAGACTGGGGAAGATGAGTGAATAACAGAAGAAAAAAATCTGAAATCTATGATCATCAGGAAGATCAAAATACACACTCAGAAGATAACAAAATTTCTTCATCCAAAGCCTCCAAGAATAGTATAACTTGGTCTCAGATTATGGAAGAGCTCAAAAAGGACTTTAACATCAACTAAAGGGGGCAGCTAGGTGGCATAGTGGATAAAGCACCAGCCCTGGAGTCAAGTACCTGGGTTCAAATCCGGTCTCAGACACTTAATAATTACCTAGCTGTGTGGCCTTGGGCAAGACACTTAACCCCATTTGCCTTACAAAAAAAAATCAACTAAAGGATTTAGAGGAAAAATTGGAAAGAGAAATGAAAGTGATGCAGGGAAATCATTAAAACTGAGTTAGCAGATTATTGAAGGAGTCACAAAAATGTACTGAAGAAAATAACATCTTAAAAATAAGACTCGATCAATTAGGAAAAAATGCAAAAAATCAATAAGGAAGGGTAGCCAGGTGTCACAGTGAATAGAGCACCAACCCTGGAGACAGGAGAACTGGAGTTCAAATCCAGCCTCAGGTACTTAAAAATTCCCTAGTTGTGTGACTTTGCAAATAAAAAAAAAAAGGAGAAGAGCACTTTAAAAAGTGGAATTAGCCAAATAGAAAGAGATTTTTTAAAAAAAGCTCACTGAAGAAAATAATTCCTTAATATACAGAATTGAACAAAAGGAAACTGATAACTTTGTGAGAGACCAAGAAACAATAAAACAAAACCAAAAGAATGAAAAACTAGAAGAAAAAAACAACTAACCTTGAAAATAGATCCAGTAAAGATAATTTAAAAATTTTGGAAAACCTAAAAACCATGACAAAAAAAAGAGCCTAGATATCATTTTTCAAGAAAGGAAAACTGCCTTGATATACAAGAAGCAGAGAGTGAAATAGAAAATTGAAAGAATTCACTGATCACCTCCTGAACAACATCCCAAAATAAAAACTGCCCAGAATATCATAGTCAAATTTCAGAGCTCCCAGGACCAGGGACAAAAATAGCAAGCAGTCAGAAAGAAAGAATTCAATCATCATGGAGACACAGTCAGAATAACACAAAATTTGGCAACTTCTACATTAAGGGATATGATACAATATCAAATATGATATTCTGGAAAGTAAAAGAACTTGGATTACAACCATAAAGTCTTTTGAATTTTCCTGATGAAAATATAAGAGGTAAAAAGAAAATTTGATCTTCAAATATGAGACTTCAGAGAAAAATAAACAGGAAAGGCAACTCATAAGGAACTTAATGATGCATGGTAAAATGATATTGATAACTCATACAAACTTCCTCATTTATTAGGGCAGTTAGATGGAGAATATATAAACAAGACACAGGTAGAAGCTGAATATAAAGGAATAATATATTAAAAAGTTGGAGTTAGTGAGGGAGAAAGGAATGCACTGTGAGAAAGGGAAAGGGAAAAGTAGAATGGAGTAAACTGTTTCACATAAAATAAGTAAGATAAAATATTTGCAATGGAGTGGGAGAAGAAGGAGTTGAGGGGGAGTGAATGAGCCTTACTTTTTTGTTGTTTTTGTCTGTGTGGGCTTGCCCAAGCCCACACAGCTAGGTAATTATCAAGTGTCTGAGGTCACATTTGAACTCAGGTCCTCCTGACTCCAGGACCAGTCCTCTATTCACTGTGCCACCTAGCTGCCCCACTGCACCACCTAGCTGCCCCTACTGTGCCACCTAGCTGCCCCAAGTGAGCATTACTTTCATCAAAATTGGTTCAAAGAGAGAATATCATACACACTCAATTGGATATAGAAAGCTATCTTACCCTAGAAGAAAGTAGGAGAGGAAGGGAATGGGAGAAAGGAGGAGTGGAGATGATTGAAAGGAGTAAAGATAGTGGGAGGGGAGTAGCCAGATACAAAAAAATTTTGAGGAGGAAAGGATGAAAGGGGAAAGATAATATAGAATAAATGGAGGTTGAGGGAATAGGAAGGCAGGAAATACAGCAATATTAACTGCAGGAGAAAAAAAAATAAAATAAAGTTTCTATGATAAAGACCTTAATTCTCAAGGGGAATTGAGTCAAATTTATAAAATGAAAGCCATTCCCCAACTGATAGAGATCAAAAGATATGAACAATTTTCAAATGAGGTTATCAGTGCTATCTATTGCCATTTTTTTTTTAAAATGTCCTCACTATTGTTTGGAGAAACAACTAAAGAATAATTCTGTGGTACTAGCTTATGGGATTGGCTAATAGAACATAAAGAGAAAATGATAAATGTTGGAAGGGATTTGGGAAAATGAGTCATTAATGCACTGTTAGAGGAGTTGTGAAATGATTCAGTACAGTATTTTGAACAATGACCCAAACATTACCTACTTTCAGCCCATGCAATGCCACTAGCAGGTTTTATTTCAGAAGAGATGAAAAGCAGGAAGGAAAAGGACCTATACAGATATTAATAGAAGCTCTTTGCTAGTGGAAATGAACAGGAAATTGAGGGGTTGTCCATTAGTTAGAAAATGGCTGAACAAATTGTAATATTTAAAATAGGATACTATTTTGCTATAAGAAACGATGAACAGGATGTTCCCAGTAAAACCCAGAAAGACTTACATGAACAGTTGCTATAGGAAATATACTATATGCAAAGCAACAACATTTCAGGATGATCGTCTGTAACTGACTTTCCTTTTTTCAGCAATGCTGTGACCCAAGACACTCTGAAAAATTTATTATAAAGAATACTATTGGGGCGGCTAGGTGGCATAGTGGATAAAGCACCAGCCCTGGAGTCAGGAGTACCTGGGTTCAAATCCGGTCTCAGGCACTTAGTAATTACCTAGCTGTATGGCCTTGGGCAAGCCATTTAACCCCATTTGCCTTGAAAAAAAAACCTAAAACAAAATACTATCATTCCATTCCCTAAAGAAGATTGGCAGTGTCTGAATACAAATTGAAGCAAACACTTTTTAAATTTATTTTTCCTGAGCTTTCATTTTTGAGGTTGGGAGTGGAGTATATTTGCTTTCACAACATGAAAATTATGGTAATATTTTGTATGACTATACATTTTTAACCTATATAAAAAAGCATGCTTTTTCAATGGGGGGGTGAGGTGGGAAGAAAGAAAATTCAAAACTCAAAGTGTTAAACAATGAATGTTAAAACTTGTTTTAAGTTGTAACTGGAGAAAAATAAAATAAAGTGCCCAATAAAAGCATATAATGTCAGGAAAAACAAATAGTAGAGAATGCCCAAATATTAGAACACCTTTTCCCATTATGGACTTGTAAGTAGATTAACAGAGAAATTTGAAAGAATATTTCAACCTCAGAGAACAAGTCTAAGAGAAGAGAGGCTTAGAAGGTGAGTAAAGATTAAATATTTCAGGAATATTCAACTTTAGAAAAGAAAAGACAGCTGGTAACTGAATAGCAAGCAGCCTGGAAAAAGTTTCATGTGATAGCATTGTCTTCGATCCTTATACTAACTATATAATCTTGGATAAATTTAACCTCTCATAGTCCCACACTATTCTCTAAACTATAAGATTACCCTACAAGCCTTAAAATCCACCAAGTTTTTTTAGCAGATTGAACAAAGTAGGCAATCCTAGCTGTACTAATTTGAACAGTGTAGGCTATACAATGTAAAACATTCATACTTATATCATATTAGATGACGTTCCATGAATGTAACAAGTAAATTATTGATGGTCACATTCAATTAGAGAGTCAAAAAAGAAAGACTAAACCTTCCTGGTAAAGCAATGTTTCAATGATATTTGAAAGAACCAGACCAATCTAATATAAATTAATTTATGATATTTTGGTAATTCATTGCAATGTTGAACTAACTCTAAAAAGAGGGGAAAAATATAAAAAAATATTTCAACAACAAAAAAGAATGTTCAGATAACTAGGCAGGCTGTCAAATCCCACTATAAGATGATTTTCTGACCTGGGTCACCTGTGTGCAGGGTTGTAATTATAGTTCCTAATAGATTCACACCTATTGCTTTGTCACTTCCCTGTCACCAGACTTTGAGTAGACAAAAATGGCAAAACTTACCCATAAAATGGTAAAACTCACATAAACCCATCAATCTTTCTCTCTCTTCCAGAGTCATCAGAATCCAATGGCAAAACAAAAATCAAGACATGATGGCTCTAGAGGTAGTGAACAGTTTTGGTGGTTTTGCTAAATAACCAAGCTCTAAGCACTCCACGGCTCCTGCTTTTGCTTTCTTGAACATGGGAACAAATTGTTCTTATCTGTCCATTCTGCCAGGGGAAGTCTTCACATGCATAGTATAGGCATCCCTCATCACACTGATGGGTATGAGATCCCCTCCATTGCCTTCAACCTGTTGACCCAACTGCCAAAAGTTTAGGGAGATGTGATCACTATTCATGTGACAGTTTCTTAGAACCACAGGTGAGATTTAGGTGAATCAGGGTAAGAAGGTAGCCCAGCCCTCATATCAGAGGTACTAATCTTCCCTGAATACTCTATACCCCAGTAGAACTATTACAACCAAAGGAAGGTGTATGAAGACTATATAAAGGTTGAAAAGAACTCCAGGCCTGGAAATACTAAAAACTGAATGACCTTTGCCACCCATGTGTCCTACTCATATGCCTCACTACCGTTTTACTTATATAAGAGTAATATCTAAGTAGCAGTGCTCCTCTGAGAATATCACTCATCAATTCAAGTGGAGTTGAGGGAGTAACTGGAAAGGGTACTGTACTTCATTTTCTTTTCTATGTTACAGTCTTCAACCCTCCATTCTCTCGTGAAAGTTTAACATTATTTATTTTGCCTGTTCAGATTCTTTTTGTTCTTTGTTTCTCCTTTGAAAATTTTATTCCAATATTTCAAAGAAAGCATATTCTCTTTCATAAACTATGCTATATAGATGCAGATTAAGCCAGGGGTAACTAACTTTATCTCATCAGACAAATTCATTTATGGACTTTGAATCATTCTGAAACATAAAACCAAAAAATCAAGAGTTTAGGGACACAAGGTACCAAAGGGACAAAGAAGTGTTTGATGTACTTCATAATTGCCTGAAATTCTAATCCAAGATCAGAAAGACAAGAGAGCAAAATGACTGTAGCAGGCTTGCCCAGACCTGACTTTGATCCTACTCATGCTACTCAATGAGCAAGGAATTAGCCTATAATAAGCAGCCAATAGTACCTGAGCAAAAGAGTACTAAACATAGAATCTCCTACTCATATTTGGAGTTTTCCCTAGGTTGATTTTCCCCATCATGAGAATAGGCCAGGATCTGGAGCTAGAGTTCCTGATTTCTTCCTAATCAGTAATTATATGCCATAATTTAGGCATAAAAAGGGAATTGTATGATATTTCCATCATATTCACATGCAATCTACCTCCCCATATGCCTCCCAACTCCATTGTAAGGATTAAACTGCAAAGGCCTAGAACTCATTTCATTACAGTGGGGCAGCCTATTAGAAGACAGTGCATATTTTTTTTTTAGGTTTTTGCAAGGCAATGGGGTTAAGTAGCTTGCCCAAGGCCACACAGCTAGGTAATTATTAAGTGTCTAAGGCTGGATTTGAACTCAGGTACTCCTGACTCCAGAGCTGGTGCTCTATCCACTACCACCTAGCTGCCCCTATATTTTAAAATATATTTTAAATCAGAGATCTCTGAAATTTTCAGCAAGTCTTCTCACATCTCTCCTCTGGCCTGAGGGCTGAGAAAACAACACTAGATTTGGGATTTAAGTGAACTGGCCAGAACTCCTAAAATCTCCCTACACAAGTGGATCAGTGTGTAATCTTTGTTCCAAAAAGAATTATGTCCAAGTATGTCTGTGTGTGTGTGTGTGTGTACCTGTGTTTAACCTGAGTGTGTAATTCAGATCTGAAATGGTTCCTGATTGTTAGACTGAGTTCATTTATATCCCAGTCAAAATGAAATGAAAGTTCTGAAATATTTATTCCTTTTATTGGGATTTTTATATTTAATTGTTTTTAAAAGACCAATTAAAATTAAGTAATCAATGGATTACTTATCTCCTTACTAGAGAACTTTAGTACCATTTGGCCTCAGTTAGAAATTGCAAAGGAAATGTCTCCCTTAAAATCAAGTTAGTAAGTTAGGGTTTAAACCAGAAATGGGTTTAAGATAAAGTATCTTGTAGGAAGCTTTTTAAACTTGCTAGCAAACTTAAAAAAGGCTCAGTTCGATCATCACATGAGCTTCTCCTGGCTCTCTCTTAGGAAAGTTAAGTCCCAGCCTGCCTACATTTGAAAGTATGTGTACTCTTGTGTAATTTAGAAGCTTTGTGAAAAATATCTTTGTGAAATATTCTCATCTGTGAGTTAAATTTGTATTAATTAATGAGACTCTGGGACTTTGAATATTATCTTGGATGAAGTTTTGGAATGTGACAATACTGTCTATTCTCGGTACAAGGTAATCTAAAGTTTTTGTGTAAGAAGAGATTCAAACTAAACTTTTGGAAATTTAAAATTGTGTTGCTCATAGCAAACAGAATGGATGAATTGGGGTTTCATCTAACAATTTAGTCCTTTGTCATTGGATTGTAAAGACTTGCTATGTGAACTATAGAAGGCAAGAGGATACATTGTCAATAATTTCACAAGGTCTTTTTCTCTGTGAAAGAATAAAGTTTGTGAAAACTTCTGTCTGCCACCACATGTTCATAAAGAAAATATATGTATCTAGATATGTATATATATATATATATAGCTATACATCATATGTGTTATATTATGTGTGTGTGTGTGATTAGAGTAACTTACTTAGCCTTTGTTATATGAAAATAAGATGAAGTGGGAAAAAAATCTATTTGAAATTTTTGTTAACTGACTGGGGACTTATTGTTTTATCTCTTTGGGATTAAAGTGCCTGGTATAAGTCATTTAGTTGCTATTGCTCTTGTTTCAAGTAATATTAATTTTCTTGGTTCCTGAAAATAGGGGGCTAATTTCTCTTGGCAACACTTAACATATCTACCCCCCCCCTTAAATTACAAACTTAGAAAGACAATAGTCAGTATGTTGGAAGACTCATCCTTTGCTCAAGATGCTTTAGGAGTCCAGGAAGAGAAAATAAACAGGTCTCTGAAAATTAATTGGGCAATTTAATATTATGCAGCTCTTGGTAAGGTAACTTATTAATGAGTAATATGCTGAAAATGTTATCAGTTATGTGACTTGTGGTTTTCTTTGTGAAAATATAAGCTATTTGTAGTTATTCTAATAGTGTTGAAGCCTAGAATTAATAACTGATAATTTTGTAAGGATAATAAAGGAAAAATATCAAAACCATGACCACCACTAGGATTCCTGAATTTCTAAATAAAGCATAATATAACAATGAAAATATTGTTTTGTAAAAATCAAATAATGCCTATGTTAACTGACTTGAATACCTGTTTGTTCTTATTAATGTTTTATTACATTGGAGTTAATAACACGTTGAAAATTTAAAGTCATCTAAGATGTTCTAATGGTTTTAAAGAATTCTGAAAGCAGTGATATATATATATATATATTTTTTTTTAAACATGGTTAATAACTAAACGGATTCATTGTAAAAAAGTTGCTTTTATAAAAAATTCAGTTCTAAATGCAAATTAGGATTATTGTATTTTTATATTCCAAGTTCTGCATATTATATTTCATTTACAGCACTGTCCTTAGGTGATGTTTGTCCTGCATTCTCGAAGAAGACCATGACATCAGAGAAGTGATATCATGACAAGCACATGAATTGGATTACTGTGCTAAGTTACCAACCTCTCTTTCTCCCCCAGAGCCACCTGGATCCAGTGGCCAGATGTGAATCAGGATGACTGGAGATGGCCTGGAGTTGAGACAATCAGGGTTAAGTCACTTTCCCAAGGTCATACAAGCTAGTGACTATCAAGTGTCTGAGACCAGATTTGAACTACCATCCTCCTGATTCCAAGGCCAGTGCTCTATCTACTGCACCATCTAGCTGCCTCTTGTCCTTGGGTACATGAATAGCAAGTGAATTAATTATAATTTTTCTCTGAATCTCTTTGCTAATACCCGTCCTGTTCACAGAGCCTGTCAGACTCTTGATTCCTTTAGTGTTCAAGTCATCTGAAGCTCTGGTTATAGGTTATTGACATATTACAATATATTGATAATTGATCTGTTTGACATCAGGTATGTTAAAACGGAAATACAACAGTATATCAATGAAGAAGGGCCTTTGAGAGAATAATCCTCAACCTCTTCACAGGTAGGATTCTTTTAGGAATCCTTCACCTGGCAGACCTGGAGCCTGGATCATTGAAAAGGACTGTCTGTATGACCTCTGCCCAAAACAGACATTTAATACATAAGGGAACATGTCCTTATGTCCCTGTGTGCTCTTTATAGCAAATTGCCTTAATTATGCTGGGTGCTCAATAATTAAGTATAAGAGTGAGCCTTTGGAATTCTATCTTCTAAAATCCTTAACAAATGGCAAATATTTAATTTCCTATTGGTCTGGGTTTTTTTTCAAACAACTTTATTTCCTTTTTTAGGGGTTTTTTTCAAGGCAATGGGGTTAAATGGCTTTTCCAAGGCCACACAGCAAGGTAATTATTAAGTGTCTGAGGCCATATTTGAACTCAGGTACTCCTGACTCCAGGGCCGTGTTCTATCCACTGTGCCACCTAGCCACCACCTAGCTGCCTCCTTTTTTAACTACTTTAAAGGAGAGATCCATTATTCAATTAGAGTTTTTGTTCATTCTAAACGTGGTTCAAGTTAAAAATAGAAAATTTTATTGCCAACTATTTAGTAGACATGTGCAATTCTTAGATAATTATCCAGGGGATTTTTTTTTTATACACCACTCTTGAGCTTTTGGTTACAACTCAATGTGGCAACCATTAATGAATCTGTGTTACATTGGAACCCATGTTCTCATGAAAAATATAATACTGACTTAGGATCATAAAGTAGAATTCTTGTTCTTTATAGACCTCTTATGTTTTTTCTGCTTACTGGGTCTCTGTTAAATGACATTCTCTGGTTTTGTCTACTCAGTCTTTTTCTGAGGTTTGTTTCTCTAGGTTACCAGCTGCACATCTCCAATAGTGGCCTCTGCTACACTAAGGAACTAGCTATATTTGGCCCTGATAACCGCCATCCCATGAACTTTGCCTTGATTGAGTTCCCATTGCAAAACATTCCTCTCCA
Organism: Macrotis lagotis; assembly: GCF_037893015.1. Taxonomy (NCBI): domain Eukaryota; kingdom Metazoa; phylum Chordata; class Mammalia; order Peramelemorphia; family Peramelidae; genus Macrotis; species Macrotis lagotis. The sequence goes on from NC_133666.1 coordinate 281,881,298, forward strand.
AATTTGCTCTGAAACAAGATGAATCTGAGTCCCAATAATTCGAGGGGGTAATGATGCAGGGAGTTATGGACATAGCAGATGTTGTGAATAGAAACAAATTTTGTAGAAGGAACTTTTATCTATGATGTAAATGACTCTTATTGTTCCACTGTTAAATGTAAATTTGTAACAATACCTCATTTCCCTCAACTTCCAGTCTTTGATCTGGTTTCAGTCACATGGAAGGGGAGGAATTTCCCCTTTGTCCACAGTCTCCTAACCCTTCTGTACCCAGAGAAAGGGCAAGAATATAAAAGTCGCGTCTGGACTCCCCTCCTGGCATGCAGACTCACTTTGAGTCTCAGCCCAGTCAGTTCTCCTGACTGTCTTTGTCTGTCTGTCTGTCTGTCTGTCTGTCTCCTCTCTCAATCATACTTCTAGTCTTTTCTTATTCTCCTGCCCTCAAGCAGCTTACCAACAGCTTGCTGCTTCTCCAGGAGGAGAAAAGATTTTAAACTGTACACATTGCTGGCTTGTATAATAAATCCTGAGTGATTTTAAAATTCCAGGGCTGTATGTGAATTCTTTTACCTTTCAAGGCTTCTCAGTCTTAAACTGGTGACACCAATCACCAGCAACAATGTCAAAAGAAAGCAAAGATCTAAACTGACCCTCTGAAGAAAAATGTTTCCAAATAATTTGTAAGCCTTCTTTATCCAATATTCCTTTAATTTCTACTTAAATTGTTACAAAAGTTTCAGGTGAATCTGGATAACTGAAAGGGACTAAGCTAGACCAAAGTAAAAGATATTAATTGTCATGCTTTAATTCTCATAGGTTCAGAAATTATGAAAATGATGGAGTAAGGAAAAAACGGCATACAACAATTGTCAGATATACCTGGAGCAGTATTCTGATAGATTTTGGTGGTACATTCAAAAATAGCATGTGTGGCATTAACTCAAACAGAAGTGAGGAGATGCATTGGTTCTTTCCAGGAGTTCTGTCAAGAGCTTGTTAAACTAATAAATACTCTGTGTGGCATCTCCTTTTCTGTTAAAGTGTCACTGCGTGAATGGTTTTTGAAATGAAAAGGGGGCCTGCCAGGAAAAACCTCCCCTAGATTGAGAATTTCAGAACAAGGATGAAAGTTAAAATGCTTTATTATTAAGCCTAATGAGAATTCTGTCCATGTCTGTTAATAAAATTGCATAAAGTGATGTGAATTGAACTGGAATTTAAACTAAGGTCATTCAGCCCTTCAGAAGAATGATTTTGAAGCTTAAGTGGGATAAAAGTTATATAAATGGCTCAGTACCTTCTATTCTGAATGACTTCACTACCTTTTACTATATAAGATAAATCTTCCCTCTAGCAACAACTGATTGTGAAGATGGCAAAGATCAGATTACAATCAGTTGGAATTTGAACATTTTGTCTCAGAGTTCTTGATTAGGATATGGATACTCTAAATGTAGGGAAAATTCTATATTTATTTGGGTTTCCAAAATGTCACTTGGATTTTCTAGTTGTCATCAGAGCAGTCTCAATGCCTACAATAGAGTTAATTTAGTTTAAATTTGGATGTCAATGCTGTGAGATGAAAATTTTGAAGTGAAAAGAATTTATCCCTAGTTTTTCCATAGTTTTTTCCATAGTTTTTCCATAACTGCATCCTTCAAAAGACACACATATTTCCAAGAGAGGCTCATTTATGCCAAAAATACTATGGTTTGTGAAGTATGGGCAGTAGCATTCATATTTGTAGCCAACAACTCAGTATATAATATCTCTGAAATATAAAATCAGTTGCATTTTCAAGAAAAGTCAGATTCTTCCTCAGAAAAATCTTTTGTATAAGCTCCACTTCCTTTAACTACCTTTAAGAATTATTTGTCTTAATATTATTGATCTTTTTTAGGGAACCTTAAAAAAATTAAGAAACATAGTACATCAAAGACCTGAGTTTGAATCTAACATTTATACCCTCTGTGACCACAGGTAAGTCACTTAACCTCTCAGATACTAAATTTTCTCATTTAAAAAATAAGAGAGGGGTGACTAGGTGGCACAGTGGATAGAGCACTGGCCTTGGAGTCAGGAGTACCTGAGTTCAAATCCAGCCTCAGACACTTAATAATTACCTAGCTGTGTGGCCTTGGGGAAGTCACTTAACCCCATTGCCTTGCAAAAACTTTAAAAAAAAGTTGGACTAATAAGAGAGATGTAATGTTGGGGGCGGGGGGGAAGAGGCTTGGTGGTCGCTTAGCGGGGGAAACATAATCCCCTTATAAAGGAATGTTACAGAACTCGGCCCCTCATTGTTTAAGAGTTCATGGGAGGGAGGACAGGAGGGATAAAAGTGTCTGCTGAGAGGTGGGGAGGGAGCGGGAATGTGATCACAGAAGAATAAAGACTCATTATCCACCTCAGGCGCTCTGTCTGGTTCTTCCCCCATCAAAGAGTGGGGGCCGGAGGTACCCCGAAGACTCATCACGTGTTGGACTGGTGAGTAAGAGGACGGACTAGCATAAAGAAGCCGGCGTTGTAAATAAAAACCCGGCAATGTAAGGGAAGAAACAAGCTTTTTTCTAAACACCTAAGTGTTTTACAAGTGCTTTACAAATATCTCATTTTGACCCCTATGAAATAGCAGACAGCATCATCTTACTTTTTTTACAGTTGAAGAAAATAAGGCAGATGGAGGTTAAGTGACCTGACCAGAAACACCAAACCAGCAAGTGTTTGAGGCCAGATTTTAACTCAGATCTTATTTCTACACATTGGGCTTTTTATACTACATAAACACCTGGGTGATTTGCAAGATCCCTTCTAGCTCTAAATTTATGGTCTTATGAAGGTAAAATTTCAAAAACATCATTGAAATTGTATAAATATCTGAAAAGTATAAAGTAATACATTTTGGGTAATCTGTTAATTTACCGTTGAAAGATCTAGAGACTCTACATATGATTAGCATTTTACATCAAGGCAAAAGAGTCAGTGATTTAATTGTCTGTGTAAAATAAAAGGCACATTGGTACAAAAAAAGAGATTTGTTAGATTTCTAATCTTAGTCAGGTTTCCATGTCATCTCTGCCACAAAAAAGTGTTGTTGTTAATCTTTCATTCTCAAAGAGGATCAATGACATCAAGAGGGTAATGTCTTGACTTGAAAGTGAACTGGACTTGAATAAGGCAGAATTGTGCATCATCAGCATCATCCTCTCCTCCAGAGTCATTAGAGTTCAGTGACAAAACATAAGTCGGGATGACTTAGGAGATAGATCTTGGCTTTTTTTAAATTATGTCTTTCTCAGATCTCAGTTTGTCTAGGGCAATACCCATTCAGTAATGAAAGATTAAGTAAGAATGGAGCAATCTGGAAAAAGAATCTGAAAGAATCAATGTGGGGGCCGCTAGGTGGTGCAGTGGATAAAGCACTGGCCCTGGAGTCAGGAGTACCTGGGTTCAAATCTGATCTCAAACACTTAATAATTACCTAGCTGAATGGCCTTGGGCAAGCCACTTAACCCTATTTGCCTTGCAAAAAACTAAAAAAGAAATGTTTGGGCGGCTAGGTGGTGCAGTGGATAAAGCACTGGCCCTGGAGTCAGGAGTACCTGGGTTCAAATCTGACCTCAGAAACTTAATAATTACCTAGCTGTGTGACCTTGGGCAAGCTACTTAACCCTATTTGCCTTGCAAAAAAAAAAAAAACCTAAAAAAAAAATCAATGTGGAAGAAACTATTTTTGAATCCCAGTAGGCTTTATCAAAGCCTATCTTCTTATAGCTATATTTCAAGAAATCATAATTGAAAACTACATGAGACGAATTAATTGTCCCAGTTTTTTTTTTTGGCAGGGGGGGAGTGGGAATAATGATAGTATAAATAAATCAGAAGTAAAAATAAATCTAATCCCAAACTCACACAAACATTGAAAAGTATACATTGAAAAGTATAAGCAGTCAAATTTATATTCCTTTGAACAAAGTACCTACATATAAGACTCCCCACTGTAGATGGGAGAAGAGGTAAAAGAGGAAAAGAAGGAGGAAGAGAACAATAAAATGTAATGTTAGATGCATCAACTCTAATTTGCCATTATTTATAATATTCACACATCAGCATGAATACATCATTGACTGAATGTTTTCTTCATTAATAAGATTTAGTAAATTTAGTAAATAAAAAATCCAAGAACTATTATAGCCAAATTACAGAACTTTCAAATCAAGGGGGAAAATACTGCAAGTGACCAGAGAGAAACAATTAAAAAATCAAGATAACACAAGACTCAGAAGCTGAAACATTAAAGAATCAGAGGTCATGGAATATGATATTCTGAAAGACAAAGGAGCTAGAATTATAAGCAAGAGTCCCTACCCAGTGAAATTAGGCATACTACTTCAAGGGGGGGGGGGGGGGATGGTCATTCAATAAAATAGAAGAATTTCAAGTTTTCATAAAGAAAAAATAAGAATTGAAAAAAAGAAAATTTGATCTTCAGTATCAAGTCCCAAGAAAAGCCTCAAAAGGGGAAAAAAGAGAAAAGAAAACATAAGGGATTCAATGGAGCTGAACTGTTTGCATCCTGACATGGGAAGATGATGCTAGTAATTCTTAAAAGTTGTACCACTAATAGCACAACTAGAAGGAATATACATAGACAGAGGATATGAGTATAAATTGAATTTGATATTAAAAAATTTGATATTAAAATTTGATTATAATTTGATACTAAAAAATAACTAAGGGGGGGCAGCTAGGTGGCACAGTGGATAGAGCACCAGCCCTGGAGTCAGGAGTACCTGAGTTCAAATCCGGTCTCAGACATTTAATAATTACGGTCTCAGACATTTAATAATTATATAGTCGTGTGGCCTTGGGCAAGCCACTTAACCCCATTGCCTTGCAAAAACTAAAAAACTAACCAACTAAACAAACAAACACACAAACGAATGAATAAATGAATGAATTAATGAATGAGTGAATAAATAAATAGATAAATAAATAAATAAAAATAACCTAAGAAATGAGAAAGAGGAGCACAATGGGTGCAAAAGGAAGGGAGACATAGAATGGAGTGAATTATTTCACATGAGTTTACAAAAAACTTATTACAGAGGAGGGGAAGAGGGTGGGCAATGGCAATTGCTTGAATTACTCTAATTAGAATTGACACAAAGAAGGATAAATATATGCAATCAGAAAAATATAGAAATCTATTTATCTACCCAACAGGGAAATAGGAAGGGAAGAAATTAAGTGAGGTTTGGGAGAGGGGCACAAACAGTAAGGAGAGAAGATGAGGTAGGTAGTAGAAGAAAAACACTGGTGAGGAGGGAAACCAAAAGGAGAGAGAGAGGACAAAAAAGAAGAAAACAGGATGAAGGAGAAAATAATCGTAATTATTTATAGTAGCTGTTTTACTGATAGCAACGAATTGGAAACTGTGGGTATACCCATCCATTGAGAATGGGTAATGAAGTTATGGCATATTAAATAATGAAATTTTGTATTTTGTTCTATAAGAAATAATGAAGGAAATAGTTTCAAAAAACCTGTAAAGACCTGTATGAACTCAGGCAAAAGAAGTGAACAGCAGAATCAGAACAATTTATATAGTAACAGTGATATTATAAGAACAATCAGCTCTAAAGACTTAAGAACTCTGATCAACACTATGACCAACCACAAATCCCAAATACTCATGATGATGCCTGCTATCTCCAGATAGAAAAGTAATGGAGTCAGTACAAGTCAAAGCATAGCTTTTCTTTTCTTCTCTCTGGATCTTTCTCTTTTCTCTTTCTTCTTTCCTTCCCTCCTTTATTCCTTTCTTTTTTGGACATAGCTAATATGGGAATTGTTTTGCATCACTATACATATTTGTCATAGGCTTTTTTTCCTTGATTTTTCAGTGAGTGGAGGAAATGGAAGAAAAGGGAAAAAAAATTGAACTGAAAATAGAATAAAATTGAATTGATATAAATAAATAGCCAAATGAATAAAAGGTTCCCATTTCTTTTGAGTCAATTCTAATAATTTTAGAGAACCAAGCTATGTCAGTCATATGAAAAGACCACAGTCAAAAATAGTATGTGTTCATAGAGCACCCACTAGCTAAATAAATCTTAAAATATTTGCCAATTTATTACATAATCTTTCCCCTATATTTTTCGATGTCTCTAGAAGTATATCTTCTGTCACACAGGCTACAGTTTTCACTTTGTTCATCTCAAAGATTTATCATTGAAATAAAGCACAGGGTTGAGTATTAATCTAAAATAGCTTTGTAGAGAGGATCTCAAATTTCACAATCATTTCTTCAACTACTGAAGAATCCTTTGTATTAGTACCTTCCAAATCCACTTTCCCTTCTCAAAATCTCAGTAGCTATTGCTGACTGACCTCATTTCTCTCAATACTGAAGGGAAAAGGAAGTTCTTAAAAGTAGAAGCTAAAATAGGAAGTTTATAGGATTTCTGTGATTTTTCTTTTTTTTCCAATTACATGTAAAGATAGTTTTCAACATTCATTTTTGTAAGATTTTTGAGTTTCACATTCCCCCCTCCTTGACAACAAGTAATCTGATATATATTTAGAAGAAGAATTTGAACATTAGGGAATAAACAATGAGAGAAAAAAACATGAAACAAATTTTAAAAAAGAGTAAGAAAAGAGTAAGCTTTAGTCTGCATTCAGACTCCATAGTTCTTTCTCTGGATGTTGATGGCGTTTTCCATCAAAAGCCTTCTAGAATTATCTTTACACTGTACTGCTGGGAAGAGTAAAATCTATCATAGTTGATCATCACAACAATGCAGCAAATATTTATTAAGCATTTACTTTGTACTAGGCACATAGTGAAAAGTGCTGGAAATACAAAGAAAAAAGCAAATTATCCCTGCCCTTAAGAAGTCAATATTTTATTGTACATGTTATAAATAAATGTGAGATATGTACAAAACAATTTATTGGGGACATTTTTTCCAGGGATCAGAAAAGACCCATTACAGAAATAGTGTTTGGGCTAATCTCTGAAAACACATGGGTCTCTTACAGGGCTATTGTTTTTACTACCTCTATTTGTTACCTGTTCTTTCTCCCCAACTTCCTTTTCAGGGGGGTTCTTTTAGGAGTACATTTATCTTATTAAAAAGGCTGGCACGAATCATGTGATCAAAATAAAAAACTAGACATTTTCACTGATTTTCTTGATCCCTCAAACTTCTACCAAAACAGAAATTATCTGCCAACGATAAAGAAATTTCAGCAGCCTCTGTGATTTAGAATACTCAGAAGACAAAAGAAAGTTTTCAAAAAATGAACTGATATCTACATTGAACTTATTCAGCACCCCTTGTCCACTCCCCACTTCTGACACCAGCTGACCAAAGACTATATGCTCACCATAAAATGCAACTCCAGACCCCAATTCTTTCTCCCTCTCTCCAGGGGCATAGAAATTGAGATCACTTTGTGAAGATAGTGAGAATAGAATAGTGAGTGTATTTTCTCTTACTGTTGTTTTTTGCTTCTTTCCTTCTATATTGTTCTTCATTTCTATATATCTTGTATAATCAATCTATTGTTGTCTCTTTTATTTCTTTGAGATTTGCCATTTCAGACTCCAACTTTTCTATACTTACCAGAGAACCAGTGATAGCATCACAGCAGTACTCCCAGGGCATAAATTTGCTGAGAACTCATAGCCAGAACCATGGTGAGCAGCAGTCTTTGCTGAAAAGATCTTTGCAAGAAACCAGAAATAGAGGGAATAGTTCAGGACATTGAAATAGAACTCAACACCACACTTCACACACTTCCCCTCCCAGAATCACAGAGACTCAAACTACAGAAATCAACCCTACAGTACTAAATGCTCTGAAGGAGGGAGTGGGACAAGACACTAAAAAAGGCTTATTTTGGGGAACTATGTGCCATTCCTCCATTCCTAGAGGCAGCAAAATGATTCAGTAAATAGAGAGCAGGGTCGGGAGTCAGAAAAACTAGAGTTCCAATCAAACCTATTGGAAGAATACCTGAGCTAGGTATTAGACCACTCCCCAAGCACCACCATTTGCCCAACCCACTACAGAAGTGCATTTAAGAAATGCTGACCCTCCTTGGACTCTCTCTTCTGGACTCTACCTACAAAGATGACTCTCTCTCTCTCTCTCTCTCTCTCTCTCTCTCTCTCTTAGGTCATAGATATGGAACCTCTGGGTCACCATGGGTGTCCTGTCATGTGGCCAAACTAAGCCAACCCTCATGGCAGTCTGTCCTTTCTCTCTTTCTCTTCTTCCTCTCTCTCACTCTCAGTCGCACTCAAGCTTCAGCCTGTCCTCAAAGTCTGCTTTTCTAGGCGTTTTAAACTGTGTACTTTGTAACCTTCTATAAAAAATCCTGAGCAGTTTTAAACCCCAGGGCTTATGTGAATTCATTCGCTTTTCACTAGCCCTCAGCCTTCATTTGGAGACCCCAATTCCTTTTTTTTTTTTTTGGTTTTTGGTTTGTTTGGTTTTTTTTAGCAATGGGGTTAGGTGACTAGCCCAAGGTCACACAGCTAGGTAATTATTAAGTTTCTGAGGGCGCATTTGAACTCAGGTCCTCCTTAATCCAGGGCCAGTGCTCTATCCACTGTGCCATCTAGCTGCCCCAAGACCCCAGTTCTTAACCACAACAAAACCATTCCAGTATCTTTGCCAAGAAAACCCCTAGAGGGTAGTGAAGAGTCAGAAACAATTGAACCACTGAACAACAACAGCAATGTGGCATTCCACTAAGTCTGACAGAAAGATCTCAGCATCATGCTGAGCTAACTGGAGTTCTATCCATTCAAAAGTTACATAGGACAAAAACCTAGGATGGTAAATCATGCCCAGTATAGGAGTAGGCTGATATGCTTTGAGATTCATTTCCTAGAAAAACACCATTAGAGGGGAAGAAGTCAGAAAGTGAGCAATAAGGGAAAGTAGGAGAAAAAAATGCTTAAATTACTAATGATTTAAGGAAAGACTTTGAACATAGGAAGATAAATCATGGGAAAAAGGATAGCTACAAAAGTAAATATGGCTTCCAAATCTAGCAAAAAAAAATAATCTAACTTGAAGAGATGAAGACCTATATGGAATGTGAAGAGAATCTGGAACTACAACAAACTTTCTGAGAGGTTTAAAAAAGAAATAACAATTTTGAGAGCAGAATTTATGACCTGAATAGCAAAAATAATGAAAAGCATATAAAAATTGTAATCTGAAATGGCAAGCCTCACCAAAGAAATAAAAGAGACAACAGATTGATTATATAAATACATAGAAATGAAGAACAATATAGGAGAGAAGCAAAAAGCTGTAACACTAAAAGAAAGTATACTCACTATTCAAGCAAAACATAATGATCTCAAAGTCAGCCTGCATTGAGACAACCTAAGTATTATAGGTCTCCCCAAAGAACATGACAGATCAAAAAGTCTTAACACTATAATGCAAGAAATAATTATAAAAGAACTGCCCAGAACTTGTGAATATAGAATATGAAATATTAATTGAAAAAATACATAGACCACCTACCAAAAAAAGTTGCAAGTTCCAAAATATGGTTAAATTTAGCAATTCAATTCAGAAATAAGTTCTGTAAGTCATCAGGAGAAAGAACTTAAAATTAAGAGGAAAGGAAATTTGATTAACATAAGACTATTTTGCACCTACCAGAAGATGCAGGAAGAAATGGAACAGTGTGTTCTGAACAGCAATGGAACTTAGGAAGCAGCCCAGGATGACCTACTTTGCAAATTTGAGCTTCATCAATGAAAAAAGATGGATGTTCAATAACAGAAGCATGTGAAACATTTTTATAACAAAAACCAGACCTGAGTAGATAATTTGCTTTGTGAATACTCAAAACAACAGAAAATTCATGTTCCTGATGGATTCATAGGAAAATTCTATTGAACCTTTCAAAAACATCTGGTATCCCTACATAAATTAATCTCAAAAACCAGTAAAATACTCAAACAGAGTACTGTATGAGACAAATATAGTCCTTATACCTGTCAGGGAAGGATAAAACAATAACTATAGGCTAATATCATTAATGAACATTGACTCAAAATTTTTAAACAAAAACCCTATCAAATTAGAATCATTTATCCAAAGTATCATTGGTTATGCTCATATGAGATTTATACCAGGGATGCAAATACAACCCCAGTCTCAAAGCTCATTGTGGAAATAAATTCTTCAATGGTAGAGATAAATGCTGTGCAAACGGTAAAATTGACAGAGAAATGAATTCTTTTCATCTCAGTCTTTTTCTAGTTCTCTTTAACTTTTGCATCACTTTGGGTCATGACACTCTGGGTACTTCTGACTTCCAACTTTAAGAGGCAAGAGGAACAAAGACAATTCCTCTTCAAGATGCTGAGGAACTGACAGCCTCCATCATGTCCCTGTTCCCAGGCTGCTGCACTAGAGACCATAAAGAATTTCCTCTTAAGTTCTAAGAGCCTCTGAAAACTTGTTCCCAGGGGAAGAACTCCTTCACTCTATATTGTTCAGAATATATTCTCCTATAAATACCTTCTCTGACTTCTGTTTTGTTATCAATTTGAATAAATGGATTTTCTTTGATAATTGCTATATGTGTTCACATGGAACTGGTATTTGGTAGGGAAATAGGTTAAGCCATGAATATAAAGCCTGGGATTCTCCTTTCCTGTAAGAGTGAAACAGTGAGCAGAAGTTAGATTGAATTTGAAATTCACATTTCATAGGGTAATAATATTCAAAAAACAATTAAATATAATCCTAGCCAAATATTTCCTTGTTCTGAGGAGAGCAGAGTAGTGACTGCTAACCCTAACTTCCTGCTTCCCCTTCTGACAGGAATAAAAGTTTTCCTTGGGGAAAGGAAGCAGGAGAAGAGGAGCCCCACATGAAACCCCCAGATTATACAAAAAGACAGTCCTCACACCATATGGTGGGGCTTATTACACAAGGATGATTCAACATTAAGAAAGTAAATAACATAATCAAATTCAAACCAATATATCCAAAACCATATAGCCCTAGCAATAGATATACCCCTAAAAAAGTCTTTGATAAAGCACAGTACTCTTTTTTGCTAAAAAAAAATAAAATAAAATAAAATAAAATAAACCTACAAAATGTGGGCATAGAGGAATCTTTATTAATATAAAAAATACCTATCTAAAACTAAAAGCAAATATCATAAGCAATGAGTATATACTTGAACTTTTCCCAGAAAGTACATGAGTAAAGTAAGAATGCCTATTCTCCCCCCTATTGATATAGTTTTGAAAATGCTAGAAACAGTAATAAGACAAAAGAAAAACTGAAAAGATAAAGAAGAGATAAAATTATCCTTATTTTCTGATGATATAATAGAGTACTTGGAAAATCCTAGGGAATCAAGGATGATGTTGAGAACATTAAAAACTTCAATTGACAGTACTTTTATATAATAATTAATAATAATAACAATGGCTAACATTTGTATACACCTACCATGTGCCAAGCACTCTACATATATTATCTTAATTGTTCTTCACAACAACCCTTGGTATTGTTATAATCCTAATTTTATAGATGAGAAAACTGAGGCAAACAAAAATTACCTAATGTTCTAAGGTCACATAGCTAATAAATATCTGAGACTAGATTTGAATTCAGACATTTCTGACTCCAGACCTGGTACTCTATCCATTGTGTGTCCTAGCTGTCTCTATGAAACCCAAAAAAGCAAATAGAAAGGGAAATTCCACTCCATATGACTATAAAATGTATAAAATACCTGGGGACCAACACCTACCAATGCACACAGAAGATTTGTAGAGATTCAATTACAAAATGCTGCTTAAAGAAATTTTTAAAAAGCTCAAATAGCTAGAGTATATGCAATATTCATGGCTAGCCTATGCCAATATAAGGAAAAGGGCAATGCTTCTAAAGTTAATTTTCTTTTTTTTTAATGCTGTGCCACTCAAATTACCAAAAGGATACTTTTCCGAATTCAATTAAAAAATGATAAAATTCATTAGTAAAAACAAAAGATCTAGCATATAAAGGGAAAACTGAAAAAATTAGGAATGAATGAGAATAGTACTTCCAGACTTCAAACTATATTATAAAGCATCTATCATCAAAATTATCTGATACTAATTAGACAATAGAGATAAATCAATGTAATATTCTGGATATTCTAGACATCAGAAAAGATGGAATTCAATAATCCATATTTGATACCAGAAAAAATATAAATTACTAAGGAAAAAACTCCAAAGCTGTTGAGATATTAAAAAGCAATCTGGCAGAAATTAGACACTTTACACCATATTCTACAATCAATTCTAAATGGCAATAGAACCCTAAGATTAAAGATTATGCTATGAAAAAAATTAGAGGAAAAGCAGATGATACCTCTGACAGTTGTGGATAGGAATTGTATTCTCTCTCTCTCTCTCTTTTTTTTTTTGCTTTCTGCAAGGCAATGGGGTTGAATGACTTGCCCAAAGTCACACAGCTAAGTAATTATTAAGTATCTGAGGCCAAATTTGAACTCAGGTCCTTCTGACTTCAGGACCAGTGCTCTATCCACTGTGCCACCTAGCTGCCCCAGTTCTATTCTTAACCAAATGAGAGACAAGGTAATTATAAAAGATAATCTAGATAATTTAGCTCACAAGATACTGAAAGCTTTTGCACAGACAACATTAATGAACCTGAGATAAGGGAAACTGAATAGAAAAAAAAATCTTTATACATACATTCATTCATTCCTCAATTTTCACCTTTTTATCTTTTGTAATTTCAAATATTCAAGTGATTTAATTAGTGACCTCATTTCTACTTTCCTCTTGGCAACTGCACCATTAGGGGGAATAAATTTGATAAGCAAAATGCACAAATTTATATATGCAAAAACAGTGGAATGCATTAGAAAGTGGTAATGTCTCAAATGGCAGATAATCCAGGTTAGTGAAAGGAGAAGGTCCAAGTCAAGTCCAAGTCATGTGCTTTTAAACTGGATACAGTTCAACAGAGCCAAAATAAGAAATAAGACAGCAAGTAGTCTTCCTTTTATTAACCTCAGGGCTGTTCTGACATCACTGTCTCTGTTCTTGACACTCTTATCTTTGTTGCCTCTCCTCTCCCCTGCATGGGTTATTTCATGGTTATTAAATGAAGGGGGGGAAAGTGCATATTATCAGAATTAATGTTTTATTATAAAGAATTGCATGCAGAAGAGTATATTTTAGCAATCTCACAAAAGATTAGTTTTGGATGATCATAGGAATCTACCTCCCCTCCCCCCATTTTCCTTAAGTTCAGCATATCAACATCCAATTTTTTACTTTACCTGCTACTTTCTAGGAATGTGAGCCCTGTAAAAATTTAAATAGAGTGTATCAAATTTCTCTAAGGGTTTTGTATCCAAGATTAATAATCATATGCATGAAAAGAATTGAAATTAATGGTATATCTGCAAATGGTGATATATGCAAGTAATAGAGTAATATTGTTTGTAAGAAATCATCAGATTTCTTACATCTAGACTTCAGAGAAATCTAGAAAGACTTGCATGGGAGGCAGGGCCAAGATGGCGGAGAGAAGACAGGCACAGTTCTAAAGTCTCCTGATCTCTTCCCCATCTATCACATGAAACAAACCTCTTAAAAGAAATCCGAACCAGGAAACCCAGAAAGAAAAGCCAGGAGAGGAGAATCTACCTCAGGATTTGTCTCCCGCAGCAGCCTTGGCTGAGTACTGGCAGGTGAGTCTGGGCTCCCAGGGAAGACCAGCCAGACCGAGAGCTGAATCGGAACTGGGAGTCTGAGGGCCCGAGAGCCTGACCTGCTGGAGCAGCGGTGGGGCTGGACGAAGGGGGCTTGGGTCCGCGGGGAAGCAGAGGCGCTGGTGTTGGGGCTGTCCCCCTGGAGCTTGGGGAAGGGGCTGCGGGGAGAGGTCTGGTGCAGGACAGCTGCAGACACCATCCCTGGGCTCCTCGGGTCTGAGAAACTCTGAGCCCACGCCTCCATTGCACTGAGGTCTCCTCCCAAACAAATGCAAATTACTTCTGCCTCAGGCCCAGGTGTGTGAGCAAAAGAACCCGCCCAGCTGAGGAATGACCTCAGGCCAGGGTAAAGCCCACCATTGATTGAAAGCAAAAGAATTCAATAGCTCCAATTCCCTCCCTCAAGCAAAGGGAGAAGGCCTCGCAACCAAGGTCACAGACACCCCAGAGAGGGCAACCAGCACCTCCTACTGGCCAGCCGAGAAACTGCACTCAGGAAAGCCTTTAGAGATCCCAAGCCCAGGTGAACCAGCCCCACCCAACTCAAGGTCTTAGCATAATGAAGAAGGGTCAGTGGAAAGGTGGATCCATAGAAAAATTCCTGGAAGGGAAAGACCCCAACCCAGAGAGACCTGGAACCTCTGAGGAGAATACAATCTGGTCTCCAGCACAGAAAGACTTCCTTGAAGAAATAAGGAAGGAGTTTAAAAATCAACTGGAAAATTTGGGGGAGACAATTAATACCTTGCAAAATGAGAATAATTCTCTCAGATCCTCAAATGAGCAAATGCAAAAAGAAATTAATTCTCTCAAGCCTTAATTGGTCAAATGGAAAGCTCTTTCAAAAGTAGAATCGACCAATTGGAAAAGGTTAATGAAGAAAACTCCTCCCCCCCAAAAAACAATGGAGTCTGCAGAAACTAATGACTCCACGAGACAGCAAGAGTCAGTTAAACAAAATCAAAAAATAGAAAAAATAGAAACAAATGTGAAATACCTCATCAACAAAACCACTGACCTCGAGAATAGATCGAGGAAGGGAAACCTGAAAATTATAGGACTTCCTGAAAACATTGAAGAGAAAAAAAGCTTGGACTTAATATTACAAGATCTAGTGATGGAAAACTGCCCTGACATCAAGTTATTGAAAGAGTACATCGATCCCCACCAGAAAAAGATCCTAAAAGGAAAACACTAAGAAATGTTGTGACCAAACTGCAGAACTATCAGATAAAAGAGAAAATCCTGCAAGCAGCCAGAAAGAAACAATTTAAATATCAAGGAGAAACAGTAAGGATAACGCAGGACCTGGCTGCATCAACTTTAAGGGATTGAAGGGCCTGGAATGAGATATTTCGAAGAGCAAGGGAGCTTGGAATGCAGCCAAGAATCTACTTTCCTGCAAAGCTGAGCCTTCTCTTCCAGGGAAAAAGATGGACATTTAACGAAATGGAAGAATTCCAAAACTTTCTGATGAAAAGACCAGAGCTAAACAGAAAATTTGGATATCAAACAGGAGGTTCAAGAGACACATGAAAAGGTAAAAAAAGGGGGGGGGGCAGTAAAAGGAAAAAAATGCAATCCAGCAAGTTGAAACTGGCTATATCCCAGCATGGGGGGGGGGGGGGTAGAGACTCTCATAAATCCTGAGAATCCTGAGAAATATAACTCTAACAGAGAGAATATATCTAGCCAGAAATGCTGGACATCCATGACCTATCCATGAGACTGATATCTAATGGGATGTAACGGGCTTTAACTCCACTGGGGAGAAAGACTCTAATAACTCTCAGGAATTTGGACTCTGTTCAACAGAATATACTGAACTAGAAGGGTCAGACACTCAGAATTTTCTATGACTTAGATAGAATGATCTAAAAAAAATACACTACCTCCCTAAAAAGGGAGACAGGAAAGAGACGGGAGGAGGGACGGGATTGAATGGGACAAATCTCATTACACTAAGAGGTACAAAAAACCTATGGTAATAGAGGGGAAGAAGGGAGTAGAAGAGAAACACCTGAATCTTCTTCTCATCAGACTTGGCTTAAAGTCAACCTACACATACTCAGTTAACTTATAAAACATCTATCCTTTCAAGAAGTAAAAGGGGAAAAGGGGAGGGGAGACAGAGAAAGGGAAGGGGAGTGGAGGAAATAAGGGGAAATAACAAAGGGCAAACACACTGAAGGGGGTGGTATTCAAAAACAAAATACTGGGGAATATGGATAAAATGGGGGGAAAGGGGGAAAATACAAACAGAGGGAAGATAGCACAGAGGGCAATAAAGAATTAGTAATCATAACCTTAAATGTGAATGGGATGAACTCTCCCTTAAAACATAAGCAAATAGCAGAGTGGATTAAAAACCAGAATCCTACAATATGCTGCTTACAAGAAACTCATTTGAAGCAGAGAGATATATAGAGAGTAAAGGTAAAAGGTTGGAGCGAAATATATTTTGCTTCAGCTGAAGTAAAAAAAGCAGGGGTAGCAATCCTTATCTCAGACAAATCAGCAGCAAAAATAGATAGCGTTAAAAGAGATAAGGAAGGAAACTTTATCCTCCTAAAAGGTACCATAGACAATAAAGTCATTTCAATATTGAATATATATGCACCCAGTGGGACAGCACCCAAATTCTTAGAGGAGAAGCTGAAAGAATTACAGGAAGACATAGACAGCAAAACTCTACTAGTAGGAGACCTCAACCTCCCGCTATCAGATCTAGATAAATCAAATCATAAAACAAACAAGAAAGAAATTAGGGAGGTAAAAAGAAACTGAATGGGGATAGGAAGGAATATACCTTTTTCTCCGCAGTACATGGAACTTATACAAAAATTGACCATGTACTAGGACATAAAAACCTAATGATCAACTGCAGAAAGGCAGAAATAGTGAATACATCTTTCTCAGATCACAATGCAATAAAAGTCATATGCAATACTGGGCCAAGGAGATATAGATCCAGAGCAAATTGGAAACTGAATAACCTCATCTTAAAAAATGAGTGGACCAAAAACCAAATTATAGAAAGAATTAACCATTCTATCCTAGATAATGATAATAATGAAACAACATACCAAAACTTATGGGATTCATTCAAAGCAACTCTCAGGGAATATATTATAGCTCTAAATGCTTATATGAATAAATTGGAGAAAGAGGAAATCAATGAACTAAACATGCAACTAAAAAAATTAGAGAAAGAACAAATCAAAAATCCCCAATCAAATACCAAATTAGAAATTTTAAAAATCAAAGGAGAAATTAATAAAATTGAAAGCAAAAAAACTATTAAATTAATAAATAAAATCAAAAGTTGGTATTATGAAAAAACCAATAAAATTGATAAACCTCTGGTCAATTTGATTAAAAAAAAGAGAACCAAATTGCTAGTATTATAAATGAAAAAGGTGAACTCAACACCAATGAGGAGGAAATTAAAGTAATAATTTGAAATTATTTTGCCCAACTTTATGCCAATATATTTGATAATCTAAGTGAAATGGATGAATATTTACAAATATATAAGTTGCCCAGGTTAAATGAAGAAGAGATTAAATACCTGAACAACCCTATCTCAGAAAAAGAAATTCAACAAGCCATTAGTGAACTCCCTAAAAAAAAAATCTCCAGGGCCTGATGGATTCACAAGTGAATTCTACCAAACATTTAAGGAACAATTGGTTCCAATCCTATATAAACTCTTTGGAAAAATAGGGAAAGATGGAACTCTGCCTAACTCTTTCTATGAAACCAATATGGTACTGCTACCTAAACCAGGAAGAGTTAAAACTGAGAAAGAAAATTATAGACCTATTTCCCTCATTAATATAGATGCAAAAATCCTAAATAAAATCTTAGCAAAATGACTACAACAAGTCATCACTAGGATAATACATTATGATCAAGTAGGATTTATTCCAGGAATGCAGGGTTGGTTCAATATTAGGAAAACTGTTAATATACTCAATTATATCAATAACAAACCTATCAGAAACCATATGATCATATCAATAGATGCTGAAAAAGCTTTTGACAAAATACAGCATCCATTCCTATTAAAATCACTAGAGAGTGTAGGAATAAATGGACTGTTCCTTAAAATAATGAGCAGTATCTATCTGAAACCATCAACAAGCATTATACTCAATGGGGAGAGACTAGAGGCATTCCCAATAAGATCAGGGGTTAAACAAGGGTGCCCATTATCACCACTACGATTCAATATTGTATTAGAAATGTTAGCATCAGCAATTAGAGAAGAAAAAGAAATTAAAGGAATTAGAATTGGGAAGGAAGAGACAAAACTCTCACTATTCGCAGATGACATGATGGTCTACCTAGAGAATCCCAAGAAATCATCTAAAAAACTACTGGAAACAATGAGCAATTTTAGCAAAGTTGCAGGTTATAAAATAAACCCCCACAAATCCTCAACTTTCCTATATATGAGTAGCAAGAAACAGCAGGAAGAGCTAGAAAGAGAAATTCCATTCAAAGTAACCTCAGACAGTATAAAATACTTGGGAGTCTATTTGCCAAGACAGACTCAGAATCTTTTTGAAAACAATTATAAAACACTTCTCACACAAATTAAATCAGATTTAAATAACTGGGCAAATATCAACTGCTCATGGATAGGTAGAGCTAATATAATAAAAATGACAATTCTACCAAAACTAAACTATCTGTTTAGTGCCCTACCAATCAAAATTCCAAAAAATTACTTTAATGAGCTAGAAAAAATTGTAAGTAAATTCATATGGAGAAATAAAAAGTCAAGAATTGCCAGGAGCCTAATAAAAAAAAATGCAAACGAAGGTGGCTTAGCACTACCAGTTCTAAAATTATATTATAAAGCATCAGTCATCAAAACTGTTTGGTATTGGCTAAGAAATAGAGTAGTGGACCAGTGGAATAGACTAGGTGTAAAAGCAGGAGAGGATTATAGTAATTTGCTGGGATAAAAACTCCCTCTTTGATAAAAACTGCTGGAATAATTGGAAGTTAGTATGGAAGAAACTTAGATTAGACCAACACCTCACACCCTTTACCAAGATAAGATCCAAATGGTTACAGGACATAGACATAAAAAACAATACTATAAGCAAATTAGAAGATCAAGGACTAGTCTACCTGTCAGATCTATGGAAAGGGGAACAGTTTATGACTAAGGAAGAGTTGGAGAACATCACTAAAAACCAATTAGATGATTTCGATTCAATTAAATTAAAAAGTTTTTGCACAGATAAAACCAATGTAATCAAAATCAAAAGAAAAGTAGTAAATTGGGAAACAATCTTTACAACTAATGATTCTGACAAAGGACTCATTTCTAAAATATACAGAGAACTGAGTCATATTTTTAAAACAAAAAGCCATTCCCCAATTGACAAATGGTCAAAGGATATGCAAAAGGCAATTTACAGATGAGGAGAGCAAAGCAATCTATAGCCATATGAAAAAATGCTCTAAATCATTAATTATTAGAAAAATGCAAATTAAAGCTTCATTGAGGTACCACCTCACACCTCTCAGATTGGCCAGTATGACCAGGAAGGATAATGATCATTGTTGGAAGGGATGTGGGAAATCTGGGACACTATTACACTGTTGGTGGAGCTGTGAACTCATCCAACCCTTCTGGAGAGCTATTTGGAACTATGCCCAAAGGGCAACAAAAATGTGCATACCCTTTGACCCAGCAATACCACTACTGGGTCTATACCCTGAAGAGATGAGGAAAAAGGGTAAAAACATTACTTGTACAAAAATATTTATAGCAGCCCTGTTTGTGAAAAAGAATTGGAAATCAAGTAAATGTCCTTCAATTGGGGATGGTTTAGCAAACTGTGGTATATGTATGTCATGGAATACTATTGTTCTATTAGAAATCAGGAGGGATGGGATTTCAGGGAAACCTGGAGGGATTTGCATGAACTGATGCTGAGTGAGATGAGCAGAACCAGAAAAACACTGTACACCTTAACAGCAACATGGGAGTGATGTTCAACCTTGAAGGACTTGCTCATTCCATCAGCGCAACAATTGGGAACAATTTTTGGCTGTCTGCAAAGGAGAGTACCATCTGTATCCAGATAAGGAGCTGTGGAGTACGAACAGAGTACAAGGATTATTCCCTTTAATTCGGAAAAAAAAAAACCCAGATGTCTTATGGTTTGATCTGGTTACCTCTGAGAATTCTGTTGTCTTTAAGGATATGATTTCTCTCTCATCACACCCAATTTGGATCGAGGTACAACATGGAAACAAAGTAAAGACTGACGAGTGCTATCTGTGGGGTGGGGGTGGGGGGAGGGAAGCAAGATTGGGGGGAAACTGTAAAACTCAAATAATATCTTTAATAAAAATTTTAAAAAAAGAAAAAAAAAGAAAGAAAGACTTGCATGAACTGATGCTAAGTGAAGTGAGAAAAACCAGGAGAACATTGTATGATGATCAACTTCAATGGACTTAGTTCCTCTCAAAAGTTTGGTGATCGAGGACAATTCTAAAAGACTTCTGATGGAAAATTACATCCACATCCAGAAAAAGAACTACTGAGTCTGAATGGAGGACCAGGGTATACTATTTTCACTTTTTAAAACTTGTTTTATGGTTTTTCTTTCTCAATTTTTCCCCTTTAGTTCTGATTCATCTTTCACAACATGACTAATATGAAACTATGTTAAACATAATTGTACACGTATAATCCATATCAGAATACTCACTGTCATGGGGAAAAGGAAGAATAGGGAGAGAGGTAAAAGAATTTGGAACTCAAAAGTTTACAAAAAGATGCATGCTGAAAATTATCTTTGCATGTAAGTGGAAAAAATAAAATAAAATTGCACTCAAAAAAATAAATAAATATGCTTTAGACTATAGCCATTTCCCAGTATATAAATAGAAGATATGCAAACAAACAGTTCTCAAAGGAATTACAAAGTATCCACAATCTCATAGAAAAGTACCTCAAGTCACTAAGAATAAGAGAATTGCATAACAAAACAACTGTGCAGTATCACTTCACACCTTACAAATTGGCTAAAATGATAAAAAAAGGCAATATTCAATGTTAGAGGAGGTGCAGAATGATAGGCACATTCAGTCATTGTTGCTAGCGCTAAAAGGGACGATCATTTTGGAAATTAGTTAGTAATTATGTAAATAAAATGATTAAGATGTCTATACCCTTTGAGTGAGAACCTACTCTATTAGTCTTATACACCAAGAAAGCTATTGATAAGAAGAAAGTCCCCAGATGCAACCAAAATATTTATAGCCCTATTTTTGGTGATGACAAAGAAGTAGGTACAAAATAGATGCTCTTCATTTGAGGAATGGTCAATGAAAGAAATTATGTACATAATACCTAAAGAAAAGCATTGAAAAATTTTTGTGAACTGATGCAGACTGAAATATATATATGCAGCTAGGTTTTGTCCTTCATTATCAAAGAAGACCAAAGTGTGAGGCAGCTAGATGGTGCAGTGGATAGAACACCGGTCCTGGAGTCAGGAGTACCTAGGTTCAAATTCAGCCTCAGACACTTAATAATTACCTAGCTGTGTGGCCTTGGGCAAGCCGCTTAACCCCATAGCCTTGAAAAAACCTTAAAAAAAAAAAGACCAAAATGACATGTTTGAGACAAATTACAGTGTATCCTATGTAGCTGATCAGACCAATACAAGCTCAGAATGCTCTACCATAGGTTGGGCACAAATAGTCTGTGTGAACACCTGGGGTGTATACTCTAAACTTATGGATGTTAAATTTCCTTTGAGTTTCTTCAATTTTATCTTCCTCATAAAGTGTAGCACCCTCACTGAGAGTATGCCATGCTGGGCATTCCTGTGTCAGTGTCTCCCATGCTATACAATCAATTTTAAATTTCTTCAATGAGACCAGGGTGCATCTTCTGACCTCCTGTGAGCTCTTGCCCTGTGTGAGTTCCATAAAAATAGTTATTTTGGCAAGCATGCTCTGGCATTCTGACGTGTCCTGCCAGAGAAGATATCAGAATCTTCCTAAGAAATTTAAATGGAGGAGATTCAGTTTCCTGACATGGAGCTAGTAGACTGTCCAAGTTTCACAAGTTTACAGCAATGAAACCAGCACAATAGCTCTGTAGACTTTCAGTTTGGTAGTAAGTCTAATACCTCTTCTCTCCCATACTCCCAAATATTGAGCTAACTGGCAATGCAAGTATCAACCTCAGTATCAATGTGTGCCTCACTTGCCAAGGTAAGTGAACTTGTCCACAGTATTCAAAACCTCTCCATCTGCCATAACTGATGACCCCCACATAAGGGTAGTGTGGTGCAAGCTGATGGAGCACCTGTGTTTTCTTGGTGTTGATTGTTAGATCAAAATTAGCACAAACTAGGGCAGCTATGTGACGCAATGGATAGAGCACCAGCCTTGGAGTCAGGAGTACCTGAGTTCAAATCTAGCCTCAGACACTTAATAATTACCTAGCCATGTGGCCTTGGGCAAGTCACTTAACCCCATTGCCTTGAAAAATATTTCAAAAATAGAAAAAAATTAGCACAAACAGTAGAGAATAGATCCATACTTTGTTGCATCTCAGCTTCAGAGGCTGCATTGACTGCACATTCATCTACAAGCAGATCATGCACCAACACTCCCTCCATTTTGTTTTTGGCTTATAGTCTTTTCAAGTTAAAGAATTTGCCATCAGTGCAGTAGTTGACCTTGAGGCCATATTCATCCTCACTGAAGGCATTTAATAACGTAACTGAAAGCATTATGCTAAAAAGTATAGAAGTAAGGACACTTTTGTGTTTCATTTCCTTGGAGACTGAGAAATCTCAAGAGCATTGTGCACTATCCAGAACCTGGGCATGCATGGCATCATGAAATTGACTACAACTTGACTACTGATGAACTTCTCTGGGCAACCAAATTTTGACATGATTTTCCTAAACCTTCACAACTGACAGTATCAAAGACTTTGGTCAGAACCACAAATGTTTACAGACCTTTGTTCTGTTCCTGGCGTTTTTCCTGGAGTTGCCAGACAGAAAAACTTATCAATTGTTCCTCTACCCTTTCTGAAGCCATACTTGCTCTCAGGTGAAGATCAGTCTATTGAGGAGGACACTGGCAAGAATCTTCCCAGCAATGACTAGAAGAGAAATACCCCTGTGATTGTCACAAGACAATCTTTTCCTTTTACCTTTATAGAGATGAACAATGGAGGCATTCTTGAATTCTTGGGGGATAACCTCTTCATGCCTTATTACCTGGAAAATTTCAGTCTATTTTAGATGAACAATGGATCCCCCTTGTAGATCTCAACTGGAATAGAATCAGCACCAGATTCTTTGTCACTGAAAGGACAATAATGGCATTCAAAACCTCTTCTTCAGTTGGAACTTCAGCTAAGGACTGATTAACTTCAACTTAAGGTGAATGGTCAATGGCTTCTGCATTGATTAAGAACACTATGGAAGTGTTCAGCCCATCTCTCTAGGATCATGTCCTTATTGTTAAACAATGTGGCTCCATCAGCACGGAGTAGTTGAGATGCACCGTAAGTCTTTGGTCCATAAATAGCTTTCAAGGCATCATCATAAAAGCATTTTGGTTTGTTACTGTCTGCATAAAATTGAATTTCATCTGCCTTCCTCCTGAGGCAAGAGTCTTATGTCTCTCTAACTTCATTTAGACTTTACTTTTGATGGAATTAAATGCTGCCTGCTTAGAAATGGATGAACTATCCTGCTGGTAAACCCTGTGGAGTTCTCCTTTTTCATTTAGCAGCTTCTGTATTTTCCCATCATTTTCTTTTTTTTTAGGTTTGGGGTTTTTTTTTTTTTTTTTTTGCAAGGCAATGGGATCAAGTGGCTTGCCCAAGTCCAAACAGATAGGTAATTATTAAATGTCTGAGGCCGGATTTGAATTCAAGTATGCCTGACTTCAGGGCTGGTGCTCTATCCACTGCACACCTAGCTGCCCCCTTTCCCATCATTTTCATCAAGAATAGTCTTGTTTTTGTGAGTTTTTCCAGTACAGGTGAGCAAATGCAGTGTTATGCATCAGATCTCTGAAAGCTGTCCACTCCTTTTCTGCTCCACTGTTGCTGTGTTGACTCAGTTTTCCCTCCAAGTTAGCAACAAGCTGTTCCTGCTCAGAGAAAAACTCTAATCTCTTGGCATTAATTCTTCTAGTATTCATTTTGCCTTGGAGTCACCACTTTGGTTGAATGTGAATATTTATTTTGGAGAGGATGAATCTGTGATCAATCCAGCACTCTGTGCCACACACTGTCTTTGTCACTTTCACATTCCATTTGTCTCTTCTTCTTACTATCACATAGTCTAATAGATGCCAGTGTTTGCCACAAGGATGCATCCAGGAAGTTTTATTGCATTTAGGTAAATGAAAGTGTTTGTGATGAGATGATCATGAGATACACAAGTCTTCCATAGAAGATGACCTTTCCTATTGCTTTTTCCAACTCCAGTCCTCCCAAGGACTCCCTGCCATGACTGGTAATCTGAGTCCACTCTAGCATTAAAGTCACCCAGAATGTAATGTGATTGTAATGTAAAGTGTTGTATGTATGCATGTATGTATGCATATATGTATGAATTGATGCAAAGTGAATGTAGTGTAATTATAAAAATAGACTATGAATTGAATATAAGGAAATATATCCAGCCTCCCTTTCATTAAGGTGAGGTATCACACATTGCTTATAGTTTTAGACTTTTTTCTGTGATGGATCACGTCTGATTTTTTCTTCTTTAAAAAATTATTGTAAAAGCTTTTGCACGGGGGGTGGCTAGATGGTGCTAGGGGGCGGCTAGGTGGTGCAGTGGATAGAGCACCGGCCCTGGAGTCAGGAGTACCTGAGTTCAAATCCAGCCGCAGACACTTAATAATTACCTTGCGTGTGGCCTTGGGCAAGCCACTTAATCCCATTGCCTTGCAAAATCTAAAAAAAAAAAAAAGCTTTTGCATAGACAAAACTACTGTAACCAATATCAAAAGAAAAAGCAGCAAATTGGGAAACAATCTTTACAACTAATGTTTCTGACAGAGGACTCTTTCTAAAATATACAGAGAACTGAGTCAAATTTTTTTTCAGGTTTTTTGCATGGCAAATGGGGTTAAGTGGCTTGCCCAAGACCACACCGCTAGGTAATTATAAGTGTCTGAGGCCGGATTTGAACTCAGGTACTCCTGACTCTAGGGCCGGTGCTTTATCCACTGTGCCACCTAGCCACCCCTTACTGAGTCAAAAAAAGCCATTCCCCAATTGACAAATGGTCAAAGGATATGCAAAGGCAATTTACAGATTAGGAGATCAAAGCAATCCATAGTCATATGAAAAATTGCTCTAAATCATTACTTATTAGAGAAATACAAATTAAAACTTCTCTGAGGTACCAACACCTCTCAGACTGGCCAATATGACCAGAAAGGATAATGATCATTGTTGGAAGGGTTGTCGGAAATCTGGGACACATTACATTGTTGGAGGAGCCATGAACTCATCCAACCTTTCTGGAGAGAAATTTGGAACTACGCCCAAAGGGCAACAAAAATGTCCATACCCTTTGATTCAGCAATACCACTACTGAGTCTATACCCTGAAGAGATAATGAAAAAGGGTAAAAACATCACTTGTACAAAAATATTCATAGCAGCCCTGTTTGTGGTGGCAAAGAATTAGAAATCCAGTAAATGTCCTTCAATTGGGGAATGGCTTAGCAAACTGTGGCATATGTATGTCATGGAACACTATTGTTCTATTATAAACCAGGAGGGATGGGAATTCAGGGAAGCCTGGAAAGATTTGCATGAACTGCTGAGCAAGATGAACAGAACCAAAAAAACACTGTATACCCTAACAGCAACATGGGGGTAATGATCAACCTTGATGGACTTGCTCATTCCATCAGTGCAACAATCAGGGACAATTTGGGGCTCTCTGCAATGGAGAATACCATCTGTATCCAGAGAAAGAACTGTGGAGTTTGAACAAAGACCAAGGACTATTACCTTTAATTTAGAAAAAAAAATCTGATATCTTATTGTCTGATCTTGCTACCTCTTATACTTTATGTTTCTTCCTTAAGGATATGATTTCTCTCTCATCACATTCAATTTGGATCAATGTATACCATGGAAACAATGTAAAGACTGACAAATTGCCTTCTGTAGGGGGTGTGGGGAGGAAGTAAGATCAGGGGGAAATTGTAAAACTCAAAATAAATAAAATCTTTAAAAAATAGATTATTTATTATATGAGACAGCTGTCTGGTAGAGAGAGGAAGAAAATGCTGGTGATAACAATGGTGATGGAAAAATCAGAAAATATTTTTTTTAAATTTAGATTAAAATTTTTAAATAATTTAAAACATATATAGATATAAAAATAGAACTGCCATCATAAAAAACAGTTCTGTTCTCTATTCCACCTTCCCCTAGATCCCTTTGCAAGAAGCAACCAGCTGGGCCACTGTGCAACCAGTGAGTTACCATCTGAATACTACTATATCAAGAGAATCTAATGTTGCACAGTATTTGAGGCACTATCAGATATAGTGTAAGGTCACACAGTGCTGCATCTGTAAAAAATATTCTCTAGCACTCACAAAAATCTCTCCCAAGTGTTTGATCTATAATTAATGAATCCTGCCAGTAAAGAACTATAATAATCATATTGATTGGGGTTGTTCCCAGGGAAGAAAGTACATTACAATTTCTAAAACAAGTAATTTAGACACAGCTGAGAAAGATGCCATTTATTATTTTTTTTAACCATTCATATAAGTAGTAGGTATACTGCTGAGTGATTGCCAGTATATCCCTTTGGCATAAAAAGATAAAATCACCCATCCATTCACTCCCTTCAATAGAAATGTAGCTGTGAACCAAAATAGAATCGAGTTTCTTAAATATAGTTTACAATCCTCATATTGACCTGAATAAACCTCAATGAGACTAAAATGTCCTATTAAAAATAACCTTTGAAATCAAAGAAAATTTTAAAAAAGCAGAAAATGCAGCTTGTTCTGAAAGTAATGAAAGAAGATGAGAGCCTGATTCTTTCATGCTCAATTTACAATTATAAAGTAAACAGGGCTTCCCAATGGACCAGATGGCAGACCATGAGTGAGTGCATTGCAATATTTTCACGGGTGTCTCCTATATTCTCTTTACTGTCTCTTTCCCCCTCTGTTTCTTCTCTCCTTCAATGCCCAGCAGTGAATGAATATTTGAATGAACCATTTAAGCAGTTACCATGTGCAAACCACCATGTTAGGCACTGGAAAGATAAATAGAAAAATTAGACAATCTCTGCTCTCTTGGAATTCAAATTTTAATGGAAGAGAGAATGTACATGGAAAGTTTCAGACAGGAAAGTTTCATGATCTTTAGGATGCAACAACAAAGCTCAGCTCTTTCACTGAGAAAATTGAACAATTTCTTATGTTGAATGATTTGACAATATCAAAGATTCTGATGAGGGAAAAAAAATATTTTCTATGTCTTCAATAAATGTAGCTATAGTACTTGCAAGAACAGTTGCCAGATTGCATTTCCATAGGAGTTATATTCTAAAATGATGGTTGTAGATAGTAGAATTTAAGTATTGCAATTCCAAAGGCTCTTGGTTTCAGGGGTCCATAGGTGTCTTGAAGGGAGTTGGTAGTCAAGATGATAACAGTGTTGGTTTGGCTTTTCTGAATCTGCTCATTCCTATCTCACTCCCCCTGCTTCAGTTAGGCTGGTCCATCCACCCTTTGAGTGGCAATTGGTTGACAATTAGTAGGGACCCTTTCTCATATATGACAGTCAGGAGGACCAGGTAGGAAGCAGAACAGGTAGTATGGGGAGTGGAACCACTCCAAGAATTCTTTTTTTTTTTAACCAGTGGTTCTTTTTTATTATTTATTTATTTATGTTCAACCATTTGTACATGCATATTTCCAAGTTACAAAATCTCCCTCCACCCTCCCTTCTCACCTCCCTCCTCTCAGCAGAGAACAGTCCAGTTAGCATTTTACATACATATTTTGTTAAACATATTTACAAATTAGTGATTTGGGGCATAAGAATTAGGATTAAGGGAGAGAGAGACATAAGAGATAATTTTTATAAAGTGTTCATTAGATTTAGAAAGGTTGTTTTTTTTCCTGTGTGTGTTTTATTTTGTTTTGTTTTCTTCCTCTGGTTGGGGATAATATAGTCCATAATCAGTCAAATACAGTTGTCCTAGGTTCTGGACTGTCAAGAGTTGTTTCTATCAAGGTTGTTCATTTCATAATGTTGTTGATGTGTACATTGTTCTCTTGGCTCTATTCCCTTTGCTCAGCATCAGATCCTGTAAGTCATTCCATGCTTCTCTAGAGTCCGACCATTTATGGTTTCTTTAGAACAATAATATTTCATAGTATTCTTGTACCATAACGTGTTTAGCCATTCCTTAATTGATGGGCAGCCCTTCAATTTCCAATTCCTTGACACTCCAAAAAGAGCTGCTATAATTAGAACATGTAGGACTTTACCAATTTTCCCATTTCTTTTGGATATAGTCCTAGAATTGGAATTGCTGGGTCAAAGGGTATGTACAGTTTTATTGCTCTTTGACCATAGTTCCATATTGCTCTCCAGAAAGGTTGGATCCATTCACAACTCCACCAGCAATGCATCAATGTCCCAATCCTCCCACAACCTCTCCAACATTGATCATCTTCCCTTTTTCTCATCTGGGCTAATCTAATAGATGTGAGATGATATCTCATTGTTGTTTTAATTTACATTTCTCTAATCAATAGTGATTTGGAGCATTTTTTCATGTGAATATATACATCTTTGATTTCTTCATTTGAAAATCATCTCTTCATATTCTTTGACAATTTATCAATTGGGGAATTACTTGTGATCTTATAAATTTGATGCAATTCTTTATATATTTTAGAAATGAGATCTTTATCAGATCTCTTGGTTGTGAAGATTATTTCCTAGCTTTCTGCTTTTCTTCTAATTTTGGTAACATTGATTTTATTAGTGCAAAACCTTCTTAATTTAATATAGTCAATATCATTCATTTTGCAGTTTATAATGTGCTCCAAGTCTTGTTTGGTCAAAAATTTATCCCTTTTCCAAAGATCAGATAGATAGAATGTTTTTGGTCTATTAATTTATCTATGGTATTGCTCTTTATGTCTAAATCCTATAACCATTTTGACCTTATTTTGATGGTGTGAGATGTAAATCTGTGCCTAGTTTTTGTCATACTATTTTCCAGTTTTCCAAACAATTTTTGTCAAATAGTGAATTTTTATCCTAGAGGCTAATGTCTTTGGGTTTGTCAAATAGTAGATTGCTGTAGTCGTTTACTGTAGTTTTTTTAACCTATCCTCCACTGATCCATTACACTATTTCTTTTTTATTAACATTTTATTTATTTTCCAATTATATACAATAGTAGTATCTACCTATCTTTTTTTGTAAGGTTTACAATTCCCCCCCTTCCCTCTCCCCTACACAGACAGCTGTCTGATAGTCTTAACATTTTTTCCCTGCTATACATTGATTGAAATTGAATGTATTATAGGAATAAACATAAACCCCCCAAGAAGATGAGAAAACTCAAAAGAGAGAGAGAGAGAGAGAGAGAGAGAGAGAGAGAGAGAACACTTCAGTCTGTGTTCAGATTCCAATGGCTCTGTCTCTGGAGTGAGTTGCTTTCTTTATCATAAGTCTACCAGAGAAGTTGCTTCAATATTTTTCCCACAGTTGCTATTACTAGCTGTACCTCCACTCTATTCTTCTCCACTCTCATTTATTCTAGTCTCTCTCTCTCCTTTCATCCTGGCCCTGTCCAAAAGTGTGTTGAATCTGAGTACCCTCTCCTTCAATCTTCCCTCTCTTCTATCATCTATTCCCCCTTCCCTCCCCCATTCCACTTTATCTCATCCCTTTCTTCGCATTTTTCTCTAGGGTAAGATAGATTTCCTCACCCAATTAAGTGTGTATGTTATTTCCTGTCTGAGTCATTTCTGACGAGAATGAAGGCTCACTCATTCCCTCTTGCCTTCCCCCTTACACTCTGTTGAAAAAGATTTTTCTTGACTCTTATGTGAAATTTCTTGGCTTCTTCTTATCTTGTTTCCCTTCCTCCCAGCACTTTCCTTTATCACCCATTGACTACATCTTTTTACTATATTATACCATTATATTCCGCTCCTTCCTGTGCCCTGTCTATATATGCTCCTTCTAACAGTTCTTCTAAATGAGAAAGTTCATATGAGTTATCAATATCTTCTTCCCATGCAGGAATACAAACAGTTCAATATCATTACGTTCCTCATAGTTAGTCCTTCTCTTCCATCCCCTCTATGGTTCACCAGAGTCCTGTACTTAGAGATCAAACTTTCTGTTCAGCTCTGATTGTTTCAATAGGAAAGTTTGAAAATCCCCTGTTTCATTGAAAGACCATCTTTTCCCCTGAAAGAGGATGTTCAGTTTTGCTGGGTAGTTCATTCTCAGTTGTAAACCAGGATCTTTTGCCTTCTAGAATATCATATTCCAATCCCTACAAGCCCTTAATGTAGATGCTGCCAGATCCTGTGTAATCCTGACTATGGAGTCTTGGTAGTTGAATTGTTTGTTTCTGGAAGCTTTTAGAATTTTCCTCTTTGATTTGAGAGTTTGGGGCATTTGGCTATAATATTTCTGGAAGTTTTTCTTTTGGGATCTCTTTCAGGAGGTGACCAGTGAATTCTCTCAATTTTTATTTTACCCTCTGCTTCTAGGATCTCAGGGCAATTTTGCTGTATTATTTCTTGAAAAAATGAAGTCTAGGCTCTTTTTCTGATTGTGGTTTTCAGATAGCCCAGTAATTTTTAAATTTTTTCTTCTGGATCTGTTTTCAAGGTCAGGTTTTCCCAATGAGAGATTTCACATTTTATTCTAATTTTTGGCTTTTTGGAAGAGTTTTATTTCTTCCTGATTTCTTGCAAAGTCATCAGCTTCCTTTTGTTCCATTCTGCATTTGAAGGAGTTATTTTCTTCAGAGGGTTTTTTAATCTCCTTTTCCAGCTGGCCAATTCTGCTTTTTAAGGCATTCTTCTCTTCATTTGCCTTTTATTTTGTTTTTTTCCCATTAGACCTAAACTGGTTTTTAACATATTATTTTCTTCAGTATTTTTTTGTATATCTTTCCCCAAATTGTTGATTTGGTTTTCATGATTTTTCTGCATCACTCTCATTTCTCCTCCCAATTTTTCCTCCATCTCCCTTAATTGCTTTTCAAAGTCTTTTTTGAGTTCATCCATAGTCTGAGCCCATTTTCTATTTCTATTTCTATTTCTCTTGGAGTTTTTGGAAGCTTTGATTTTGTCATCATCTGAGTATGTGTTTTTATCTTCCATGGGATTAAAGTAATTCTCTATGGTCAGATTCTTCTTTTTCTGTTTTTTTACTCATTTCTTCAGCCCAAGACAGAACTTACATCTCATTTTCCCCATTGCCTTGAAAAATCTAAAATAAAAAATAAAAAAAAGACAGTACTTCCAAGGCTTTTTTGGGGGGGGGACACCCCACTGGGACCTTTATTCCTGCAAGGTCTTTTCCTCTCTTGATTATGCTTTAATATGTAGATGGCCCCCGTACTTCCCTCTGCCCTGGAGCTATAAGGAGGGATCCAGCTTGGCTACTTAGTATGGAAGCCCAAACTGCAACCTGGATCTGAGTGTAGGCTAGCAGCAGAGTCCTACCCCAGGGAAAGCAGAGAAACCTCTGCAGTCTTCCCTGTTCTCCTTACCATCTCTGGGGGTGAGGCTGCTTTCTCCAGATCCTCACTGCAGATTCTGCAACAGGTGCTCCTCACTCCACACTCATTCTGGTGTAGCAGAGTTCTCTCATTGCCCCTTCAAGCTGTTGCCAGTGATCTCTAGGCTGAGCTGGGCTGCACTGCGCTGAGCTGCGGCCAAGGATGTTTTCCCCAACCCTGGTCCTGGTGAAACACACCTTTCCCATAGAACTTCTAAGTTATCTTGGACTGGGAAAATGTATTCACTCAGCCTTTCTGTGAGTTCTGTCTCTCTAAATTTTTGCTAGAGTCATAATTTGTTGTCTTTTGGAGTTTGGGGGAGAAGGTGTTCCCAGGAAATGCTGCCTTCACACCACCATCTTGGCTCCACCCTCATTACTCTATTTCTTAACACTTCCAGGATTCTTATTCTCATCAGCCATTATTAGCAACTAATTGTTGCTAGTAGTGATGAGGAAGGTAGGCCCCTTCACAATGATTTCTCCCCTCAATGATGGCTATATGGACTAAGCAAGAACAAGTCTATCAGTTTGGGGAACAATATTATTCCCAAGGCTCTTGGACTTAGGATCCAGAGCTATTTTGATCAAGTTCTGAGGGGAGTTGGTTGTCAAGGGGGTTGTTGTTGTTGTTTGTCCTTCAGTCTCCAAGAAGACCATGACATCAAAGACCATGACATGCAAGTGAATTGGATTTAAGTGAAGGGGTGCAGTGCAAAGTCATCAAAGTCATTTTTCTCCTCTAGAGACATCTAAGTCCAGTGGCCATATATAATTCAGGATAATTGAAAGTGGACACAGTAGGAGAAGTTGGCCTTTTAAAGCTAAATCTGCCCCATGTCATAATTTGATTGGGACAATAACCATTCAGTAACTAAGGTTAGGTAAGAAAAAGAAAAGAGACCAAGAATGATCATTTCCAAAAAAAAAAAAATTAAGCTGAGAGAATAACACCTTCCAGATTTCTCAGTGATTAAGTCAGGTAAAAAGGAAAAAAAAATTCAAGAGACTCCTTTGCATAGTCAAAAAAATCAATCTGCTGGGGTGGGGGGTAAGAAAGACCTTGACAAAACATCCAAATGCTATGCTATTTACATTCATTGGGGGTTGGGAAGACCCTGACAAAAACATCCAAATGCTATTTACATTCATTCAGAATCAATCTGGGTCCAAATAATGAAGCACTAGCTTTAACCTGAGACCCATTGTTGGCTTGACCTATGCAGCACCTGCTGCCTCCCATGATTCCTCTAGAGTGGGATATTGTATGATCCTGTAGGAGGTCTGCCTACTTTAAAAAAATTTGGATTGGCCTGATTTTAAAGAGCTTAAGGAATTCCATTGTAGAATAGAATGAGTCCTTAGCAACAGGAACTGTTTCCTTTTTGGTTTTGTATCCATTTTTCCCAATTTCTTCTCCCCCTAAATCTCACATCCAGCATATTTTAACAGTATGCATGTCAGTATTTTTTAATAGTTGAAAAACATTGCATTGAAGGAGTAAGGTACCACAATAAATAGTACTAATGTTCAGAGGAAATATTAGACAGAGAAATAAATTATATCAAATATTCAAATATTCTTTCTTCTGTGATGGTCTTGTATATCCTGTGAGGGTCTGATTTCCAACCCATTGTTATCTAGATAAATAGTTCCATGTGGGCCACCTGGAAACTAACCCACAGGGTTATTTCACAGAAAAGGGGTACTGAGATGGTAGGAATCACCTCAATTATTCTGAGATGTAAATATCTCAGCTTCTTCCCCAAATTCATCCAAAGGGCTATCCCACTAGAAAAAAAGGTGTCAAAATGTAGGAATCATCTCAACCTTTATCTTCTCTCTCCCCTTAGCTTCTGCTAACAATTAAATAAACCTTTTTGTCCCAAATACATCTGGACTAGAGTCAAGTCTTTCATGAATTCATTATACTTTCTTGAACTCAATTCTAGACCATACCCCAATATTTTTAAACTTCATCAATGTGTTTTTAAATAATTGATACTGTTCTATAACTTTAGGATTCTATTAAGAAGGTAAGAAATTGACCAATTAAGGTGAATTGGAATTCTAATATAGGAAAAAGTACCAAAAATTTACTTAATTGGCCCATTTTTGACACCTAGACTTCTTAGTCAAAGAACTTACTTTTCCTCATTTGAGTTTCACACATGCAATCATTCAAATATTCTTGCTGCTGGAAAATGTGACTGGCTAAAAGCTTCAGGGGTTTAAGTAAATGTGAATGAATTCCCTTAAAAAGGTCTACTCAACCCAGAAAAATTTAGGAACAAAAAAAAAATTTTTTGTCCTTTGTAACATGAGGAAGATAAAATAATGATGATGATGATTTGAGATTTCTCTGTGGCAATCTCTAGCCAATTATTATGTGAGAAGTATAACCTCCTAGCCAGGAGGAAATGTTTAGTTACTTTAAACATTTTATAAAAAAATATGAATTAGGATTGTGTTTTTTACATCTCAAACTTGATTTATTGCATTTCATTTACAGCACTGTCCTTAGGTACATGAGCAACAATTAAATTATTTTTTTTTCCTGGATCTCTTACATCACATTTCAGCCTGGCATATCTTGGTTTTGCTTAGTGCTCAAGCCACCTGAAGCTCTGGTTATAGGCAATTGCTATATTACAATATACTGATCTGCCTGACATCAGGTATGATAAAATAGAAAGACAATATGCGATTGAAGCCATTTAGCCCCATGGGGTTTGATGTTAAATGAAGTGACCTTTGAAAGAACAACCCTAGCTTCAACTGGGATAGGATTCTTTTAAACATTCCTTCACCTGGCCCATTGAAAATTGTCTGTCATAAGGGAACATATCCTCATGTCCCTCTCTGCTCTGTAATAGCAAATTTCCATTATCATTCCAGGTGCATCATAATTAAGTATGACAGTGAGCCAGTAGATCAGAATAATACCTATTGGTATAATTTTAACTGCTTTAAAGAGATCCATTCTTCAACTGAAATTTTTGTTTATTCTAAACATGGCCAAAGCTAAAATAGAAAATTTTGTTGAAAATTACTTTTTGGACATGTGCAATTTTTAAAATGCCTTTTCAGTACACTTGTTTATACTATTTTTGAGTTGTTTACAACTTATGTGGCATTCATCAATGAATCTGTGTTGTATTGGAATCCATGTTCTTATAAAAAGATATTTTGATACTGACTTGGATCATCAAGTATAATTCTTGCCCTTTATAAACCTTCTAGTTTTTTTCTAATTATTGGACCTCTGTTAAATAGCCTTCTCTGTTACAATATTTCTGGGTTTTGCTTGCTCAATTTTTTTCCCCTTGAGTTTTGCTTCTCTTAGCTGTATATCTCCAAAACCAGCCTCTGAGGATGCCAGCCAGCTGTGCCAGTCAATCATTCTCTGGACCCTGCCTCAATGAATTCCTTGCTGTAATATATTTCATCTCCAAATGGACTCTGAAAGGCCCAGAAGAATCTGGTCCTGAATAATATGAGGGTGGAATGATACAGGGGAAAGATGAAGAGAATTGGGAATATAACAGAAAGAATTTGGGTGGGGATGTAAATAGACTCGAGATGTAAATTGACTTGAAGTAAAGAATTATGATTGTAACAGAAACAATTGTAATCTTAAAAGCTGTTTGGGTGGAGACCCTCATTGTTTAATGTAAAATTTGTATCCTGATCTCCTTAGGCTTTACCTTCTACCTAATTCCAGGTCCAGTATAGGAGAAAAGAGTTCACCTTTTGCCCTCTGGATGAGAGGCAAGGCATAAAAATCTGAGTTGGACCCTGACTCAGGGCCACAGTCTTCTCTCACCATGGCCCAGCCAATGCTGCTTGGCTGCTTGGCTGTTTGTCTGTCTCTCTCTCTCTCTCTCTCTCTCTCTCTCTCTCTCTCTCTCTCTCTCTCTCTCTCTCTCTCTCCCCCTCCCCCCTAATCCTTCCTATGTCTTGTAACCTTTTTAATAAATTTGCATTTTATTTCCACCCTTGCTTTCCAGAGTCTGAATAGTGATTCTTCATAGTCAGAACTGAACTCAAGTAGCCAGTACACTTTAACCTCTCTTGACCTTAGTTTTTTTCATTTCTTAGTTTTATCATAAAATGAAGATTCAAATTTATTTGACTATGATTTATCTAATCCCTATGATATGCAGAGTATCATGCTAGATGTAGGGACACAGAACAGAAATAAGGCACATTCTTCTCTCAAGGGGCTTACAAGTTAATAAAAGTATAAAATATATATATATATACATGTTACTAGGAAATAGGACAGTAAATGGCAAGTGGAAAGGATAGGTCCAGACTACAATAGTTTATTAACATTTCTTGATCTCAGTTCTGATTAAAAAGAAAATATTTGGGGCGGCTAGGTAGCATAGCATAGTGGATAAAGCACCAGCCTTGGAGTCAGGAGTACCTGGGTTCAAATCCAGCCTCAGACACTTAATAATTGCCTAGCTGTGTGGCCTTGGGCAAGCCACTTAACTCCATTTGCCTTGCAAAAACCTAAAAAAAAAAAAGTGAATAGGTTATGAGAAAGTAAAAGTAGCAGGTAAAGACTACTCTTGTTAAAAGTTTGAAAACAAAAGGAAGAAATAAAACAATACCTTGAGAGAATGATAAACTGAAGGGAAGGGTTTTTTTAATAGGAGAGTTCTAACAAAACTTAGCCTAATGTTTATAACACTCTCCTAGCTTGGATTTGTATTTCTTGACATTTCTTTCACATTCCCCTTCTTGCAAATTTTGTCCAAATTGTAGTAATAACTTAAATATGACATTTCAACTGTGCACTCCAATCACTGTATAATTTACTCTCCCCCCATGAATGCCAATCTGATCAATCCAAGAAGTATTTTATTAAGTGCATATTACATTCAGGGTTCTGTTCTAGACTCAGGGAATACAATTAACAACACACATACAAACAAATAATAACAACCAAAAAGTCCCTACTCTCAAAGAGCTTACTTCCTACTAGGAGGATTAAAATGTGCCTACTTTAATTTTAGGAATAAAACCACTAATAGGAGAATCAGAAAAGTCTAAATTTGAAGGAAGCCAAGGATTCTAACAAGCAAAGGGTTAAGGAAAGTAGGAGTATAATTCAGACATGGGAGACAGCCTTTGCAAGGCACAAAGGCAAGATATGTTCCAGAGATTGTAATACAAGACTGAACAATAAATTGGACTTGGGTTTGGGGGTAGAGTTAAGATTCAAGGATGATCCCAGGGCTGTAATCCTGGGTGACTAAGAGGATGGTGGTGTCCATAGAAATATGCAAGTTTGAAAGGATGGGGAGATTTTGAGGGGGGAGGGGTAAATCATGAGTTCCTCAATTTTGTGTCTCAAAGTTCTCATTTTTCTTCAAGGTTTAGTTCAAATGCTACCTTCTCCCATAAATCTTTCCTGATTTCCCTAGTTTTTTGTGACCTCTCTGCTGATGCAGAAAAACCTGGCCATGGGAGTGAAGAGATCACTTGTAGACAAACTTTGTAAATCTTTTCTTTGCATTGTAAAGGGAATCTTCCTTCACCTTCCACACCTGAGGGCCTGACCTTCAACCTAATTTGGATTGCATTGTTGTCTGAGGGGGCAGCCAGGAAGCACAGGCCCTGGAAGACCACCCAAAAGAGACCCTTCCCCAAAAGGCCCCTCCTCCAATGAGGGATTTGGGTCATTCCCAGGGTCACCACCCCCTCCCATGGGAGAGAATTTAAGGACATCTGAGGGTAGGGCTCAATTCTCTTTTACCTTCTAGTCTCCTGCTGAGCCCTGGCCAGCTGGCCTGGCCAATTGCATCAGCAATCCACATGATCTTCTCTTTAAACTTTTTAACTTTTCTATTACTTTCTTAATATGCTATAACTTCCTTTAATAAATCTCTATTTTCTTTCCAAAACCTGCATTCCTGAATCTGAGTTGCAATTCATCATGGGGTAGAACCAAACCCAAGAAACAAATCTGCGGTAACAAAACTATATTACATTTACTTATTCATGTTCATATTGTAGCTCTCAATTTAAATATAAGTTGCTTTAGGTCAGGAATCTAAATAAATATTTGCTGACTTAAATTGTAGGCAAAAGAAAAAGAACCACGAGAGAAGAACACACTGAAGACATATATCCCCAAAGCATCCAAGTTAGAAGGAAAGGCTCCATCTATACTAAAATACTCATAATAATATGTTTATGGTAGCAAAAAAAATGGAAAGAAAGTAGATACCTACTATATTGCTATATAAAGAGTGCTATATATGTGAACAAGGAAATCTAACTATTCTTGCTCATTAGTATAATGAGCAGGGTGGAGGAAATATATAGGAACCAATGTATCAATTATATTTGTAACCCCAACCTATGATTGGCATGATGGGGCAGGAACAAAGCCTTTCAAAGTGCACAAAAGAGCTTATATTTTGGGGATTTCCCTGCCCCTCTCTCCCACCATGAGAGAGGTGTGCCATTTTGTTGAGATATCTTAACAAAAACTATTTTAATCATTCTGGGGGAAAAGTGCTATATATATGAATGTAATGAAATATTATTTCCCTGAATAAAATAATAAAAAAAAGTTGGGGGGATATACGAATTAATGAAAGAAAATAAA
This sequence comes from Macrotis lagotis, assembly GCF_037893015.1. Taxonomy (NCBI): domain Eukaryota; kingdom Metazoa; phylum Chordata; class Mammalia; order Peramelemorphia; family Peramelidae; genus Macrotis; species Macrotis lagotis. The sequence continues at coordinate 281,919,558 of NC_133666.1, forward strand.
AGAAAATTAAGGGAACATCTACCTTTGGATCTTCCTAGCTAAGTGACCCAGAACAGATAACATAGATGAAATATTATATATAAAGCATTGGGCAAACTTTAAAATTCTTTATAAATGTTAACTATTATTAACTGTGTCTTAATCTCTAGATGTGCTATATATGTTAAGCAATTTTCTAAGAATTTTCAACTAATAACTGCATTGATAGAGTACTCTAACACTGACTTTTTATAAGAATTAGCCTTATTAATATTTTTTTAAATTTGGTATAAGAAGTAAAACTCACTCCTGCTATCTCTCCATTGTGGTATCCCCAAGACCTGGCTTCCTGATATCCTGTAGTGCTTACCAAGTGCAATTTTACTGTCACTACTTCCTACTTTTCCCTAACAGGCTCCTCTTCAAGAGCCTATATTTGCTCCCAAAAAGTTGTACACGACTGCCCTCTAGTGCTAAAGATATTTGATACAGAAGCCTGACAGTGGAAGGATAAAATAAAAAAAAAAGCATTTATTAATCACCTACTATGTTATCTTATTCATCCTAACGACAACATTGAGAGGTAAATGATAATATTATTTTTGTGTAACAGTTAAGAAAACAAAGGAGACAGAGATTAAGTGACTTGCCCAACATCATACAATAGTAAGTGTCCGAGGCTAGATTTGAACTCAGGATTTCCTGACTCTAACTTCAGTGCTCTATCCATTGTACCACTTAGCTATTTCTAATAAGAGGCAAAAAGAAATAGAAAGAGTAAAATTTGTGATTTACAAGGATTATTGAACTTTAATCCCAATGTTACTTACTTTAGAATCCTAAAATTTGCTCTTCTTTTTTAGCTCCTTTCCTTCTTACTAATCTCCTTCTAAAAGGTCTTATCCTTGGTATTAGCTCATTTCTAGTTCTTCTATCAGATAGGGTTACTCAGAATTATTACTGCTTCAGCCTTCCAGAATCTGCTTCCTCCACTCCTAAAATCCTGGTTTGGAAATCTAAGGTCTAAAATAGGTATAAATCCCCTGCAGTCCTTTCTAATCCACTTTTTTATTAACTTTAATTCAACAAATAAGTCTGCTGAGCAGAATTTGGAGAACTAAGTTTCCCTACCCCTTTCTTTCCTTTGTTCCCATATGAGACTCTTCCTTATCTGGTTTTTAAGCTATTCCAGACCTAGTACCTACCCTACTTTTTTTTTTTTTTGGCAAGGCAAATGGGGTTAAGTGTCTTGCCCAAGGCCACACAGCTAGGTAATTATTAAGTGTCTGAGACCAGATTTGAACCCAGGTACTCCTGACTCCAGGGCCGGTGCTCTATCCACTGCGCCACCTAGCTACCCCACCTATCCTACTTCTCACCCTCCTTTAGAAATCTCTGTGAATTCAGAGGTCTGGAAAGACTTGCATGAATTGTTGCTGAGTGAGATGAGCAGAACCAGAAGAACACTGTACACTCTAACAGCAACATGGGGGTGATGATCAACCTTAATGGACTTGTTCATTCCATCAGTGCAATAATCAGGGATAATTTTAGGGTATCTGCAATGGAGAATACCATCTGAATCCAGAGGAAGTGGAGTTTAAACAAAGACCAATGATTATTGCCTTTAATTTAATTATCAGACTACCTTATATGGGGAAGAGGGGATAGGTAAGGGACAGTAGGGGAAAAATTGTAAAATCCAAAACCTTACCAAAAAAAAGTAGAAACTACTATTGTATATAATTGGAAAACAAATAAAATAGTTATATAATAAAAAAAAATCTCTGTGAGTTAGTCCCTCAAATCCCTATCACTCTTTCTCTCCCTCCATCTTTTTCCCCCTGCTGATTTTTTGGCTCCAATATAGTGCAACTGAAGTTTTATATTAACCACAATGTAGCAACAAAATAATGAGACTCTGTAGCTGAATATATGCATATTTAATACAGTAATCAAGGTAAGGTGGGTAATGAGCAATGATTTTGGCTCTTTAAATTATTCTTTATTCTAATTCAAATAAAACAAGGGTTTTAGGATCTTTCTTTTCTCTATCAGGATTTAATCTATTTGGGGTAAAGATGCCCAAATATATGAAAATGGTATTTAAGTTGTATGAGGGCATTATCTTTCTTTATAATTGTAGGCCAAAGAACTTTGAACACAATATGAAATCTTCACAATAGCAATTATGGTTATCAAGGTTGATCACTAAATTGGGAATTTCTTTTTTCCTTTTTTAGGCCTGTCAAGTCATAGATGAGACAAACCTACCTTGAGTTTTGTTATTATTTCTAAAACATAGCTAGCAAAATCTCATAAAAGGGGGGTAGAAGGTGCTAAGAAACATGCAGTACTTATATTGAGTAATTCAACCAGGGGCAGCTAGGTGGTGCAGTGGATAGAGCACTGGCCCTGAAGTCAGGAGGACCTGAGCTCAAATTTGACCTCAGATACTTAATAAGTGGCTAGCAATTAAGCAAGTCATTTAACCCCACTGCCTTTAACAAAGAAATTTTTTTTAAAAAAAAAAGTAATCCGGGGGCGGCTAGGTGGCCCAGTGGATAAAGCACCGGCCCTGGAGTCAGGAGTACCTGAGTTCAAATCCGGCCTCAGACACTTAATAATTACCTAGCTGTGTGGCCTTGGGCAAACCACTCAATCCCATTGCCTTGCAAAAAAAAAAAAAAGTAATCCAACCTCTTTAAATCATTATTAATTAAAGAAATGCAGATTAAAACAACTCCAAGATACCACCACATAACTATCACATTGGCTAAATAAAGGAAAATGTTGGAGGGGATGTGGGAAAATTTGAACACTAATGCACTGTTGGTGAAATTGTAAACTGATCTGACCATTCTGGAGAGTAATTTGGAACTATGCCCAAAAGTTTATAAAACTATGCGTAGTCTTTGATCCAGCAATATCACACTACTAAATCAATATCCTAAAGAGATCATTAAAAAAGGAAAAGGACCTACATGTACAAGAAATATTTATAACACCTTCTTTTTTAGAAACAAAGAATTGGCAATTGAGAAGATGCCCATCACTACAGGAATGACTGAACAAGTTGTGGTACATGAATGTGATGGAACATTATTGTTCTTTAACAAATCAAGAGCAGATAAATTTCAGAAAAAAATGTGGAAACATGTAAAATTGATACCCAGTGAAGTGAGAAGAAGAACATTGTACACATTAATAGGTGATGATCAATTGTGATTGACTTAGCTCCTCTCAGCAGTTCAATGATCAAATTCTAAGGGACTTGTAATGAAAAATGCCATACACATCTAGAGAGACACCTATCTGAATATAAAACAAGGCATACTATTTCCGCTTTTTAAAATTTGTTTTATGATTTTCTTTCTTTCTTGTATTTTTCCCTTTTGTTCTGATTCTTCTTTTGCAGCATGATTACTATGGAAATATATTAAATATGATTGCACATGTATGACCTATATCAGATTAGTCATTGTCATGGGAAGGTAAAAAAGGAGGAAAAGGAGATACAAAACTGTGGATCTTACAAAATTTTACAAAAAAATGGATTCTGAAAGCTATCAGACCCCAGGAGTAGAACAGGATCTCACCCAGCCTATAGAACAATCAAGGCAGGAATCCCAAAACCAAAGAGGAGTCTGCAATTCTATCACTCTGAATCAGCAGAACTTTCAGAATATGACTGATAGGGACTAAGTCCAACAGCATTATATTGTTGCTCAGGAACCTGCAGAGCCCAGACCAGGAGGGCAACAATCAGACTTTGTCTTGGATCAGACCACTTTGGGAGCAATAAAAGCTTATAGGTCACTAGCCTGTCCCTGAAAGCCTGGAATAACAGAACATTCAATAAATGAAGAAAACAGCAACAGGATCAATCCATACCTTCAACCCAGCTCTAGCATTTATTCTGAAATTGGGAAGTTGACTGGAAGGATGAACCCACAAAGGAATTACATCATAAAGAGTTATTATGGTGGCAGGGACTCTCAAGATAAAAACCCTGAAGAAAAGAATGATTCCAAAACATCTATAAGCAATGTCTAAGAGGAAAATAAAACTTGGGTACAAATTCAACTAGGATTCTGAAAGAGATGAAGCTAGAGTTTTAAAAATAAGTTTTAAAATATCTTTATAAATGAAAAAAGTAATTAAATCTATAGAAAAAAAGAATTAGAAAGGGCATTAACAGTTTAGCACAAGAGATATAATCTTTGCCCAAACAAAAAACTCCTTGAAAATTTGAATGGATCAAATAGAAATCAATGACTTCATAAGACAACAAAAAGTACAAAAAAATTTGAAATACTGAGCTGAAAAATATAAAAGAAAGTGTAAGATATTTCATAGCAAAAAGCAACTGATGTAGAAAACAGATTAAGGAGAAAAAAAGAACTTTAGTTACTTAACTATCTGAATGATGTGACCAAAAAAAGAGGCTAGAAATCACATTTCAAGAAATATTAAAAGAAAACTACCCAGATCTCTTAGAATCAGAGAGCAAAGTGGAAATAAAAAGAATCTACCAGTCTCCTTCTGAGAGAAATCTTAAAATGAAAACTTTCAGGAATGAAAGAGCCAAAATCCAGAATGTAAGGGGTTAAGAGAGTACGTGGCCATGAGGAGTTCATCCTGAGAGAGACCTGGGACAACAGGAATGTCCATACCAGAGTGCTCTGAACTCAGGAAGGAGCTCTGGCCCTTCTCTCTCTTTGTTCTCCTGCCTTTCATCCTTATCTTGTTGAAGATTCTCAGGAAGGACCTTTTGTCCTTATCCCTCAGCCTTTCATCCTTATCTTGTTGAAGATTCCATATATTCCAGGATACACACCTTTTGTGGCATGCCCTTTACACTTTCACAGTGCCTGGAGATGAGGAATGCTGATACAGGGGGACTAGACTTATATATACCCTTACTCAACTATGGCAGTCAGAGATGTAGCATATACCTGCAATAAACTCCTTGCTTATCTCTCACTGGCTGACTTTCATTATTGAACATGTGGGTCATGTCTGGCAGCACGCCCCGAAGAGCTGTGTAAATTAGGCTGATGCCCGGCTGCCCAGAGTGGACCGCAACACAAGCAGCCATAAAGAAACAATTCAAGGGGCAGCTAGGTGGCTCAGTGGATAGAGCACCAGCCCTGGAGTCAGGAGTACCTGAGTTCAAATCCAGTCTCAGACATTTAACCATTATTACCCAGCTGTGTGGCCTTGGGTAAGCACTTAACCCTATTTGCCTTGCATAAACCTTGAAAGAAAGAAAGAAAGAAAGAAAGAAAGAAAGAAAGAAAGAAAGAAAGAAAGAAAGAAAGAAAGAAAGAAAGAAAGAAAGAAAGGAAGGAAGGAAGAAAGAAAGAAAAAAAGAATTCAAGTACTAAGGAGCTGTAGTCAGGATCATACATGATTTAGTAGTCATCTACTATAATGGAGTAGAGAACTTAGAATATGATATTCCAGAATGCAAAGGATATGAGCTTATAACCAAGAATACCTTACCAAGAAAACTGATCATAATGCTACAGAAGATTTGTAAAAAGGATCTTTAATGAAATAGAGAGCTTCTAATCATTCCTTGTGGAAAAAAAAAAAAAACAGAACTGAGTAGAAGTTCAAACACAAGAATAGAGATGTAAAAAGTAAATATGCATGAACTAATAAAGGACTAATCAAGGATAAATCGCTTACATTCAATTATGGGAAGATGACATTTATGTCCTCTCTAAAATCTGTAATCATCAGGGGTCAGAGAAGGAGTCTTCTATGCAATGTTTTGTCTTTATGATCTTAAGAAAAAAATGGTAAAAAGGGGGATGAAGAGTATACTGGTGGTTGAAGGGGAAGGGAAATGAAGTATAGGAAAAATTATTACATGTTTAGAATGTACAAGCAAACAAATACAAACAAGGAAGAGGCTATGGAGAGAACAGCTGATACTTCAACTTCACTTCTATCTGAATTTATTAAAGGAATAATTGAACATACATAGTTGAGTACAAAAATACATTTCATTCAGTACAGAAATAGGAGAAGAGAAGGGTGAGGGGGAAATGGAAGGTAATTTAAGAGAAGGATTAGTCTTAAATAAATAAAATAAACACTATGTATATTAAAAATCTATAGTTCTTGGGGTGGCTAGGTGGCATAATGGATGAAGCACCAGCCTTGGAGTCAGGAGTACCTGGGTTCAAATCCAGTCTCAGATATTTAATAATGACCTAGTTGTGTGGCCTTGGGCAAGCCACTTAACCCCATCTTGCCTTGCAAAAACCTAAAAAAAAAATCTACAGTTCTTTTAAGTTGACAAAGAATGGGAATCTGAGAAAATATTCATGTATTAGAAAAAAGAAGAAATAAGTTATGAGATATCAGGTGAAGGAATTCAATTGTGTTGTAAGAAATATTGAAGGGGATGCTTTCAAGGAAACTTGGGAAAACTTGAATGAATGATGCTGATTGAAGTGACCAAATAATTTTATAAAATGACAGCAAAATAGTAAAGGCAAACAACTTTGAAAAAATTAAGGGCTGTGATCAGTCATACTACCAACCATGATGCCATTCAACTAATCAAGTATGCCTCCTGAAAGATATATGAAGGACTAAGAGTACAAAATGAGATTTAAAAAAAAAAAAATTGAGGTGGGGAATAGCATGGCTAAATTTGCAAATTTGAACCTATAATTGAAGAGGGAGAGGTGGAATGAATCTTATTTGTGAAATTGCATAGGTTTTTTAAAGTTCAAACCACTCTCTGGCACAAAACTCCATCTTTTAAATGCAAATGCTCTAGCAATGCTCTGTAACTGTGAATTTTGTAATACTACATTCTCTGAGGAATCAAAGTTGTGGGTGAAAGTACTAGTACTGTGTTTCCAATGATAACCCATGATTAAGAAGATGCATAAGGAATATTCATTTAAGGAACATGACTTGAAAAGGAAATAGGTTTTTGTAAGATAATAGTAATAAAATTCTATCATGGTAAGATAATTTTTAATGGTAAACGAGTTAGGAATAATAAACAAAATGTTGGCATACCCAAAAAATGTGAAAAGACTAAAAGAAAAAATATTGGGTGAATGTTTTTGTGGATTATCTATGGGAGAAGATGAATGATAAATGCATAGAAGGCATGAATGGGTTTTGATTTGCATCAATGAAAGAAATAATCATATTTATGATATAGTAAAACACAGTTTCATCATTCTCTCCATCTACATGATAAAGATATCTACTATCAAGGTTTGACAATTTGGAGCAACTTATCGACCTTTTCATATAATTTCATTACTTCTTCATTTTGTGATGGTTTTTATTTTTTTATTTTAGTTGTTTAAATTTAAATTTAAGTATTCATTTATTTTTAAATTTTAAAAATGTATATGTTTTTCAGTTGGAAAAAAAATCTGCCTTCTCATCCTCCTACTCTACCTGCATCCCATTTCAGAGCTAAAAGAAAACTAAATACCACTAACAAGGTCAGTCAATGTACTTTGTGTTGTAAAGATAGCAAAAAGCAGAGTGTAATTCTTTTGTAAGCTTACTGATTCCTGCTAAGAAATTTTTGTTTTTCAGAACTAAGAAATAAAGTTAATTTTTTAAAAGATAAAAAAATTAACTATATTAATTAACCAATTAAACAAGGCAAATTTCCAGCAAGGTAGAAACAAATGAAAAATTGAAGGGTGCTACAGTCAATGCCACTAGAAGGTGCATAAAAGATTGAAGATATGTGTGAATGTCTGGAAAAGATTAAAAAATTAATTAAAAAAAATTTTTAAAGTTTTGTAATAAAAGTAAAAGGAGGGGCAACAAATGAGATTCCAGTAATCACTAGTAGAATAAAAAAATGAATGATGCTGTTAAATATACTATGAATATGTATAGAAAAACATAAATATGAAACTCGCCAGTCCAATTCTGACAGATCTTGCCCTGAATTAGACCTCTAGATATTTCTGAGGCATTTCCATACCATATAACTTGTCCCTATTACTCAGCAATCTTTTTTATTTTTAATTATTTTTTTAGGTTTTTGAAAGGCAATGGGGTTAAGTAGCTTGCCCAAGGCCACACGGCTAGTAATTATCAAGTGTCTGAGGTCGAATTTAAACTCAGGTACTCCTGTCTCCAGGGCCAGTGCTCTAATTCAATGCACCACCTAGTGGCCCCATCAGCCATCTTGTTATGAGATCTTCTCCAATTAGAATATGAGCTCCTGGAGATCAGAAACAGTCTTACTTGTTTGTATTTCTATTACCTAAACTTAGCACAGTGTCTGACTAAGGATTAATAAGTGTTTTATTTGTTTATTTTATATGAAGCAATATGAAAGAGTTACAATCATCATCTATAGTAGGACTACCCATGAAATCAAGATCTGATCACAGTTTCAAAGTAAGTGCTACATTAAGAAGTTATATAAATTAATTATGAATCAATTTTGTAAACAAGTTTTCCTAAATGATCCCATAATCAATGTAGTTCGTTATTGTGTAGTTATTTAAATTATCCAGAAGATGGCAGTAGAATAGCTCTTTTTCTTGAAGAGAAAAAAATTACATTTCCTTAAACCGACCATTTTAAATAGTTTAAGATGTTCATAATTTGCCTTTCTTTCTTTTCTTCCTATTTTCCTAAAAATGTGAGAAGGGGTGAATAAATTAGTCAAAGGTACTCAAATGTACTCTGGGTTTATCCATCAATGTTTATTTAATACCTACTATGTGCAAGATATGATACTGAGAAGAGAACAAAATATCTAGGCCAAATTAGTTGAGTTGATAAAACATGCACATAAAAGCAAGCTCTACATGGTAGAAATGCACAATCCTTGCCTGTTCACCTTTAATTAGAGAAATGTTCATTTATTTGGTGTTAAGTTTAGAATAAACATAAATTAATCTTTTTATAAATGCATATCCCAAAAATGAAAGGCAGTAAAGATTTTTTTCAAACTATTGGTCCCAGAGAGGTTAGAAACAAAGATCAATTCCAATAGAAGTCTTCACATAAAAAAAAAAGTGGCATCTAAGTTGCACATACAGTATGAAAAAGATTTCAATAAAAAAGAAAGGAAGAAGGCATTTGAAGGGATGAGTGTATTAGAGAGATTTTATGTCAGTAAAGGTAGAAATGCAGAATCTCTGTGATATATTGTGGGAGCACAGGGTTCATTTAAGAATACAGTAGGAAAGAAAGGGCAAAAAGGAATGTCAGAGTGAGACAGTAAAGAGCTGAAAGTATCAAGTTAAAAAAAATGAACTTTAGCTTAAAAGTGGGAGAAAAAAAGGGAGAGGGTGTCAGAAAGATTTCAAAGAAGAAACTTCCATGATCAAAAATGTTTTTGTAAGATTTCTTAGAAGGTAGGAAAGAGAAGATAAATCCTGTCATTCAACTTTTTAAACACAATGTATATAGTAAATATGCACCCCTACTGATCTAATTTTCATGGACCCTCATATTTCTTACACAAGTCAGCCTAGTTTAGTGGACAGAGAACTGGCCTCAAAGCCAGGAAGATCTAAATTTAGGTTCTGCCTCCAACACAAACTGGCCATGTGACCCTGGACAAGTCACTTAACTCCTCTCTACTATAGACAACTATCAAAATGTTTAAGTTTAAGAGAAGATGTATTAGTAAAAGCTTCACTAAAATAGTATCATCCCAAGTCCAATCTCCATCCCTCTCTTTCTATGTTATACACTCAGTTTACTAATTCTCCCCAGGAATGAGTTTGTCAAAACATAATGAGAGTCACAATAATCAACATGGAGATTAAACTATAATAAGAGGACAGGAAGGGAGAAGAAAAAAAGAAAACAAAGTCATTAGGAAGGTTACCCCATATAAGAAAAGGTGGTCAGAGGAAGATAACAGTGGTCAGAGTGGATCAAACAATAGCTAAACAAAGTCCTTGAAGGCAGGGAACAAGGGTCTGCAGCATGCTGGAACCTGACCAGAGTCTGTGCTAATATATAAGTTTTTGGAAGCATTTATTTGATGATCCCCTAGACTTGTAGGTCCCAGTGAACTACTTATAGATTTGTCTATTACTTGTATATTTGTTATAATAAAATCTACCTCTCCTAAATAGAGCTAGACTACCTAGTATCATAGATCTAGAACTAGAATGGATCTCAAAGGCCATCTGTACACCTTCCTCTTACAAAGGAGAAGGCCAAAAAATTTGAACTGATATACCCAAAGTCACACAACTTAATAAATCATTGAAGTGAAATTTGAATCTAGGTGCTTTGATTAAGTAATCCTTCCACTTTTATCAATCTGGGAAAAAATACAAATAGATACCAGAATGCCCAATTCTCTAGAAAAGAGATCCCCCCCCCAATCTTTTATATGGATATCTTGAGCCAGTAAAGCAGAAATATTCACCCAATTATCATTTGTGTCATTTGTGCTGCTTTCCATCAGCTGCATCAAGGCTATTTTCCATCTTTGATGCCCACATGATTAACCTAACTCTCATCTATGGCTCCAAGAAGTTGTCCTTTCTTGAGCTGAATGACCAAACTTTCAAACTCTACTGCAGAGGCAAAACTGATGGGTTGACCAGAATGTTTCAATGCCAAAAAGAAAATTTTTACAGAAAACTCACTCAAGACAAATGCTTAAATGGTGGTCATTAGTAAAACTTTGTAATCAATTGTGAAACATGGAAAAAACTGGCACAGAACCATCCAATGTGATATGCCTGTGTCAAAAAAAGTATAGTACTCTATGAGCAAAAGAGAATTGTAGTAGCTCAAAAGAAACATGAGATTCCCAAATTCAAAGATATCTCCACTCCAAATGTTCATATGAACTATGTGTGTCCATCCTGTAATAGAGCCTTCAAAACTTAAAATGGGGAGATGAGGGGTGGAGCCAAAATGGAGACAAGAGAGGATCATCTCTTAGGTGCTCTCTGTTAAAACTTATAAACTAAGGACTCTAACTAAATTTTTGAGAGACAGAACCCACCGAAGGATCCAGTGAGGTAGTTCTCCAACCCAAGGTAACCTGGAAAAGAGTGGAAAGGCTCTGCTCCCCAGGGTTGGAGGGGTGGCCCATCAGAGCAAAGTAACTTCAGCCTCCCAGAGGCAGCCCCAGGGTCCTGGGAGTCATAGCTCACAGCAGTTGGGGGGGGGGGGGTGTCAGTTTCCTGATCTACACCTCTGGGGCCGGTGCTTTATCCACTGCGCCACCTAGCCGCCCCCCCCCCCCCCCCCCCCCCCCCCGTCTATTCTTTTTTTAATGTTATTTTTTTTCCTATTAAAGACAAAGATAATTTTCAATATTTATCTTTTTGTAAGCTTTTGAATTGCACATTTTTTAATTACTCTTCTTTCCCCTCCATCTTTTGCATGTTAGTGAGTAATCTGATATAGGTTGTACATGCATAATTGTATTTGATAGGGGCAGCTAAGTGGTGCAGTGAGACAGTCTCCACTGCACCACCTAGTTGCCCCTATCAAATAACATGCCTTGGGCAAGCTACTTAACTCCATTTGCCTTGCAAAAACCTAAAAAAGAAAAACAATTAGAGGAAAATGAAGAAGTAGAATCATTCTCTTTTCCCTACCCCATACACAAAACTGTATGATCTACAAAGTCCTTTATCAATAGAAAAAATACTCTCACTAATAGGGTTGATGACTGAAATAATTCCGCTGATACCATCTCTCAACTTCTTCCAGGCCTCAGTGAATGAGAAGTTATTCCTTTCTATCTCATAAGCAATCACTACCTGCTTCTCAGCAGAGTTGTTGAAACTAGACACTAGAGTTATCATATGTTTAAGGAATTTATTCTTCTTCAAAGTAGTTAAAAAAAATCTTCTGTGAGGCTAGCTCAGCTCCAAAATTACCAAAGGTAATTAATACATTCTCAGCAATTTTACCAGTGAGGCCCATAGCCTAAAAGCTATGCTACAAAGGGGCCCCTTGGTCAAGATAAGTCTTTAATCTCCAAGGAAAGTCCCCCAAGGTTTCCCCTGGTTAATCCCTAGGTTAGTTAGGATAAGGTTGCTACCTCTCTGAGTACTCATGAAACATGCTATCTACCTTCTAATATAGAAGTAAACGACACAGAGTACAGAATGAGACATGCATGTGTATTTATGTGTGTATACATATATTTGTACATTTTATATACATACATGTATATAAAATGTGTGTGTGTGTGTGTGTGTGTGCGCACGTGCACGCTAAGGGACACGATAGAGAGAGAAATTTGTTTTGCTTGGTTATGTCAACTCTGAAAACAAATGACCAGAGTCATAGAGGTTACACAGGTTATCATAACCACAGTTAATTCTGAAAAAGAAAATAAAAACAAAGAGTTAACAGTGAGCATAATAAAATAAAGCTTTCTTTTATTATTATTTACATTATTTGGAGGAGGAAAATAATACACATGTGCCAAGGCCTCCTCTGAAACCCAGGAGATCCCCTTTAGTGTTGGCAAATCTCATTACTTATATTAGTGATTAAGCAGTGAGCTGTAGCCCTAACAATGAGGATTATAGCAACAATGAGAGAAGTTTGATTCATAGCAGGGCTTTATGACCAGAACATGGTTCCTGAAAAATACTCATCCAAGCCAAAGAACACCTGGTTGCTGGTCTGAAACAATTCCGGAGTTTTGAGGTGGCTGAGTTCATCAGCAAGTGAGCATAAAGGATTGTTAGTACACCAAGCTCAAGGCAAAGCTTGCTTGCTGATGAAAGCTCTGGAAAGCAGGGCATTCTCCTAATAGTTTTTAAAAAAAAAAAAAAAAAAAAAGAGGAGTAAAAACAGAGGGGTGGTCTGAACATGAAGATCCTGACGAGTCTATATATTATTAACAGAAGTTTTGCTTTTCTTTCATAATCAATGGGAATATGAGGATAAAAATAGATTACTGTTGATTTAAAAAATTACTTTAAAACTAAAATGTTTTAACTAAAGTAAAAAAAAGACAAAAAGAAATTGAAGAGAATGGAATTGTAAATGTATAAAAAATAAAAAGGGACTACTGAATTTAATCAGAAACTTAAATATAGACAAAATAGGAAGTGTTGGTTGATTAATCTATAGAGGACATTTGATTTTAATTGGTCAGTTAATTCTTTCCTCAATATCACCTTATTAAACTAGTTTTTATTCCTCAGTTTCCTTAGGAGAACATGAGCAAGTTTAATAGGTAATAATTAAGAAATCTTTCATTTTGAATCCTCAGACTCAGTCACTTTCTAAAATAAGAATTACCTTCTCCCAATATATTTGCAAAAATAAATTTATAGATTTTTTCAGTCTATAGGGAACCAAGAGAGTTAAAGCATGAGGGAGTAAAAAATTTAGTCCTTTATTGTGTTTACATGAAGATAGAATGAGTATTAGCTTCAAAAATTGTTTTATTCTTCCTTTTGTAAAATACAGTCTTAGAATGGTCAAAATAATGTGGGTAGTAAAAACAGGAGCTCATGGAATGGACTCAGAATTAAGCAGGTGACTGGAGAAATGGCAATATAAAAAGACATAAAATAGGGTTCCATAGAATACTGTGATTAGAATTACTAAAACTTTCAGAGCTATTCATTTTTATAAATTATTGTCATTTTATAAATTGATTCCTTTTTTTGTTTTGTTTTTTCACTCCACTCTGCATCAGTTTATACAAGTCTTCCCAGGTTTCTCCAAAACCATCCTCTTCATCATTTATATCAATATCATGACTGATCAATACCTTATCATCCTTGTACAGAAAGAGAGGATGGGATCATAGAAATGGCATTATAGTTCCTAATTCCTTCAAAGACTAGATGAAATAATCTTTTAAGTTACAAATACAAAATTAAAAATAATCTAAGTGGCAATGGAATAATACTGGTAGATAAAAGTACACTGCAGGAGATTACCAAAGATTTAATTCAATAACATTTATTAAGGCCAGATACTGTGCTAAGCATTGGGTATCGAAAAAAAAAAAGACAGATCCAGCCTTTGAAATCTCATGAGAAAAGGCAACACACAAAAGAAAGCTGAAAAGGGGGGGTGAGGGAACCACCAGAGGGTACCCTGTGTGGGGGGTATGATGTTCCATGGAGTTAAAAACAGGCAGTGAAGTTTATAGAAAATGAAGAGTTAAGAAGTAACATGAAATAAGTGGATAACTAGCAAAGAAGAGAGTTCACCATATAGTCACGATTGATGTTTGTCCTTCATTCTCAAAGAAGACCATGAGATCAGGGAGGTGATACCATGACAAGTGCATGAATTGGATTTGAGTGAGGAGGTGGTACTGTGCTAAGTCACCAGTCTTACTTTCTCCTCCAGAGGCGTCTGGATTCAGGGTTAAGTGACTTGCCCAAAGTCACACAACTAGTAAATGTCAAGGATCTAAGGCAGGATTCAACATCTGATAGACAGCTGGGGAGTACATTGATAATGCTTAGAAATTTTAAACAGTTAAAGGAAAGTCTACAGTATAAGTGTTCATTGCCAAGACTCCATGCAAAATTAGAGGAATGCCTGAACCTAAAATGTAATTAAGAAGTGTATTAAAAATGAAATAATTATGTTAATTTTTGTTTCTAAGTCAATGTGCAGCCTGTAAGGAGTCTACTTCCATTTGAGTTTGACACCTCTGGTCTACATTATATTGTATACATTGTGAAGTTTACATTATGTTCATCTAGGAAGAATTTGCCAAAGACACCATTAAGAACCATAAAGAATGAAAAGACCAAAAAAAGATTTGATTTGACAATACCCACACTGATGAAATCATGGGTCCAAGATTTATTTGTTCATTGAAGTTTTTCCAGTTATGCATTAATGATTATATTTTGTCCTCTGTCTAAAGACATACAGGTTAGGAATTTATATGCAAACATCTATAATAGACACAATTTATCAAATATTAAAATACTAAAATTTAAATTTCTTTATCCTTCCATATACTCTGCCATATTCCTTCTAACTATATTTTTCATACTTATATGTCATGTTTCCACCTCCTCCCCCCCATTTTCCCAGTCTATTATTAGCTTGACTTTCCTCCCTTCCTAGTCCTGACTTAATAGTTCACCAGTTCAGACATTCACTATCATCTTCTTTTGAATGCTCTGTTCCCTTGTTCTATCATTCTTCACAGTTTACCAACTCCAACCACTATCTACCTTCTCTATTACTGGTTCTTCCTTCTAGGAGAAATCATGGAAGTATATGGTCTTGAATTCACTACAAAAATAATGTATTCTAATTTCAACTAGATTGTAGTCTCCTTAATCTTCCCTGATCGATTTTCTTTAAAAAATTAAGTCTCTCTTTTGTTTTTACATCACCATTATTTCTCCCCCTCCCCACTAATCTCTCTTTTAGTACACAGGAGGGAAATGGTTCAGAAAGTCCTGATCAATTGATTCTCTACTACTTGTAACAAAGAATCAAAATGAAAGGGTATGAAATTGGGAAATAGTTCAGTAAAACTAAGCAACTCAACAACAAAGTCCAACAATGAGTCTGACAAAATATTCAATGTTTCACATCCACAGTTCCCCACCTCTGCAAAGAAAAACTTTACTTCAAGATTAAACTTGCTTATTATAATTACACAGTGCTTAGTTTCAGTTTTTTTCTGTTGGGGTTTCTATTTACATTGTTGTAATCATTAAGTTTGTTGTTTTCCTGGTCGGGCTTTCTTCCCATGCTCCACTGAATATTTCATATTCATCTTCATTGACTTTCTAACAACCTGTGATGACCTCAAGTCCCTGTTCTATTACTGCCTTCTCAGCAAAAGACCTCATCTTCTATTTCACTTGAGAAAACAGAGGCCATCCAAAATGAACACACTTTTTCTATACCCTAAATGTCTGATGTCCCCTATTCTTTTACCCTTTTCCCCATTCTCTGGGAATGAAGTGCCCTTCTTACCCAGGATAACGCTTCTACTTTATGTTTATAATCCCATTCCTGCTCTTCTTCTGGTTCCTACTGCACTAATAGCAAACATGCGAACCTCTTCCTCATCCTTAAAAGACCTTTCTAAGACTCAGCCATCTATTCAATCTATTATCCATAACTTTCCTTCCTTTCATAATCAAATTAGAAATCAATCAATCAGCAAGTATTTATTATAAAGAAATGAGTACACAGAATGACACTAATAACCCCAGTGCTTAGTACAGGACTCTGAAGACAACAGTCATTTAACAAAATATTTGTGAAATGGAATGAAAGAAAATGAGTTCTGTTTCAAAACCTATGGGATCCTTCCTACTAATAGAGCCTTTTAGGGTATGTCTGTCCTATCCTACTGACACAGTGAGGCTGCAGGTGCCCTAATGCCTAGAATGCCTTTATTTTAGAGAGGCCAGAGAAAGAACATGGGTCCCTTAAATCCAGTCCCTTCATCTTCATCCTCATCCTCATCAATCCAATGAATAAATTAGAGCTCAGATTATAGAGGGCCTTGGAAATTTTAATTTATTCTGTAGGCACAGGGAAGCTATTTAAGATTCTCTAGCAATGGAGTAACATAATCAAAGGGCAGCTAGATGGAGTAGCAGGTAAAGCACAATCCTTGATGTCAGGAGGGCCTGAGTTCAAATCTGGCCTTAGGCATTTACTAGTTGTGTGACCTTGAGCAAGTCACTTAATACTGATTGTCTCACATTCAAAGCCATTTCCAGTCTTCCTGATTCATTTTTGGTCACTGGATCCAGATAGCTCTGAAGGAGAAAGTGAGCTGGTGATGTAGTACAGCATTCCCTCACTCAAATTCAATTCATGTGCTTATCATGGCATCACCAACCTGATATCATGGTCTTATTTGAGAATGAAGGACAAACAACAACAATACAATAAAGATCAAATGACACATAGATAAATGAATCTGGCAACTAAATGGTTATGTGGAATACACAATAAGCTTTTAAGAAAATTTGACTTATAACAATAATAGCTAGTATTCATATGATATTTTAAGGCTTACAAAGACCTTTACATTTTATCCTCCCAATAACCCAGGCAGGTAACTTCTAGTATTATCCCCATTTTACAAGTGAGAAAACTGAGACAAAAATTACATCCAGGGTCTCACAGCAAGTATGAAGCAAGATTTGAATGCAGATTTTCCCGACTAGGTTCAATATTCAGTTCACTGCACTACTTAGTTGCCTCTTGATAATTAGACTCACTAGATTCTGGAATAAGTATTTTATTATTTTCCTCCCCTCTTGGTTCCTCCTAGGGAGTGAGATGGCTTCTTTAGAGAAGGCTTGGACAGGGACTTAGGTGAAGGTTTATTACTATAATTGGATGTGACTCCTGTTTGGGAAGCAGGTTTTGTGGCTTGGCCCTGCTCCTGTTTATTTGCTCTTGGCTGACAGGCAGGTCTTATAGGTTGCCCAGTTATTCTGGCTGGGTGAGGTTCCTTTCTTATTTGACAGGATGATTTCATTGGCTGCCCAACTACTCCTATTGGCAGAGATCTCTGGGTCCCAGATGCTCTATCTAGCTTTGATCCTTGTGATTTGGAGGCTGGTCTCCTAGTTGATTCTTTAAGCTGTGTTTCTGTAGTCTGATGCTGTCCTGACTTTGGTGCTTGTCTCATAGGCTTCTTAGACACTCCTACATATTGGAAGCCTGGGTTCCAAGGCCATCTTAAATGGAAATTTGGTCTCATAGGTTGAAAAGATGCTCCTGCTGGCTGTAGTCGAAGGGTTTGCAAATGGCCTATCTGGGAGGAAAATCTACAGGCTCTTAAATTTTTTGGCTGAGATCCCTGGTATGGGGCTTGTATACTTTGAGAAATGGATCTAGGTGATCTTGCCAAATGATGTACTTGGGGAGATCTTGCAAAATGATGTACTTGGGGAGATCTGGAGAACTTCCCTAATGCTACATCTTGATGAATTCTCTGGGATTGGCTAACCTCTCTGCCAGGACTTCTACCTTGTATATTGGCTCTTCTATTGTGAAATGTCAGAGGGCCTAAGAATCTGGGCCAAACCCCTGGCCAAACACTGGGGCCCATAGCCCAGTAGGGTCTCTGAGGATTCCAGTAATGATTACTCCTAATTCTGGTCAGAGGGTGCCACAATGCCCATGGGCCAGGTGTAAATGATGTAGTAGGGTAGGAAGCATGAGGTTGGGGGTGGACTCCCCTAAAAGTCCTAGTCCCTCTTGTTGGCTTTTGACAGTGGTTTCCTGGTAGATTTGTATTCTGAGTATGACTTTGGGGCATCCCTTCCTCACCTGCCTCAGCTGTGACTTCATTAAGGATTCCTTGGACACCTTGGACTTTCTCGCAGTCCTGATCCACCTGGATCCCCAACTCTCTAGCCAATGATGCCATATCTTCCACAGACACATATTTGAGAGGAGAGCACATTACCTCCTTCAGGGCTATTTGGAGGTCCTTTGCATATCTTCCGCTATCCCCCATATCACTCTCCTCTAGAAGCAGCAGTTGTGATGGCTTCAGTTTCAGAACTCTCTGGAAGAGTTGAGCTTCTTCACTCTCCCTAGACTGGGGACTGAGAATGAAATAACACTTTTCCTTACCAGCTTCTCCTAGAAATGCCAGGAGGTTCCATTCCTTCTCACCTGGACAGTCAGTAAAAATGAACACAGCTGAGGAAACTTCCATTAAAAAGCCAAACTGTGTCCAGAAGTACTCCAGGTCTCCCCTAAGGTTGGCCACAGCCACAGGCTCTTGGAAAAGGTTAGGGTTGTCTTTACTAGAGCTACTATTAGGGAAACACCAAGTAATCTCAACCAAGCCATCAGAGATTTGTCGAGGAAGTGTTGAGATATGGGAGTCTCGGTGGAGAAAGATGTAGGGAGGTTGCTTTGAGGAAGAACTGAGTACTACATTAAGGATCCTTGATTTAGATGAACCACAGCACCCCAATCTAACAAAAGAGATAAGTGGCATTTTCATAAACACTAGGGACTCAATGCCAACCTCAGTAGTATCTCCTAGGGATTGCATTGAGTCCTTTGGTACAATGTTCTTCATGGCACCTAGCATCAAAATGCATTTATTGTTCTCTGCATCTGGTAGTAACAGGGGAAGGGCAAAGTGACACTTAAACATGTTTCCCAAGACCTCCTTTTGCAAAGAGTTGTCAGAACAAAGCATGATGGCACAAAGGACATCAAGGGGGTTAATGGTCTCTTTTTCTCTAAGACTCATGTTTTCTATCTTAGTGATCAGTTCTTCTTTGCCGTTGTCATCTAGAACCATCTGGTTGAGGACTGTATCTCTGGCAGTCACATCCAAGGATTGAATTTTTACTAGGAAATTCAAAGCTAAATCTGCTGATGTCTGAGGAATCCAATGACAACCATGGTCCAAATGAAACTGATGAACAAAACTTGATTGAAGCTTTCTATTCCTGTCCATTGCCAAACATGACAGGATTTCTTTGAATGTTTTTCTTCTCTCTAAAGAAACAAGAAATACAGTGAATGTAAAATGATCCTTAAGAACAAAGTTAACTTTTGTGAGTAGTTTTTTGTGGAATTTATCTTTGACTTAGAGAAAATGTAAATCTGATCTCCAACATCCACTTTTCCCTTTTTACTTTGTAAGAATAGAGCTCCTTTGAGTATTCTACCTATTTAAAAGTAGTAACAGTTGTTCAATAAGAACACTTCTTGAATCAATCAGTCAATCAAAACCAAGAATGAACAGTCAAAGCTATGGTGTGAAAAACTTGTACAAAAGAGATTCTAGGGGTCAAGTAGTAGAGAAAGAATAGAGTAATAAGCCAAGAAATAGCAGTCCCAAGGCAAAAAAGGGAAGATAGGATTGAAATGTGGCAGAAAAGGGAGATAGCAAGGAGGGTCATTAATTCTACAGATATCTCAAAAAAGACCTGAACTGATGCTACCAGTGTACCCACCTACTCAAGAACCCATCTACCCAAAAGAGGATATGTTCTTTCCTAAACTCCCTCTCCTATTACTTGTCTATTCATAATCTCTATAATATAATCTTATTTTCATTACCTAAACTTAATTCAATAACCTGAACTTATCCACAAAATGGTCAGAGGTTAACAAAAGACAAACATAAATGTAAGTTATATTGGCAAAGATGACACACACAAAAAAAGGAAAAGGACAAATATTGGAGGAACCATGGGAAATCAGCTGAAGTACTGTTGGTAAGCCTATGAAGAGATACAACCATTCCAGAAAGAAATTTAGAATACACAAAAAGATACTAACAGTGTATGTCATTCCGTTTATCTATACCACTTCAAGGCCTATATGCAAAAGAGATCAACAAAAAAGGAAAATAAAAAACCTAGAAACTAAGGGGATACCTTCAGTTGGGGAATGGATAAATAAATTTCAATATATGAATGTAATGACCTATCACTGTACTGTAAGAAAAAAGAAAATGGACTATTTCAAAGAAGCATGAAAAAAACTTATGGACTGATTCAGTATGAAGTAAGCAGAACCAGGAGAATAATTCTAATACTAATAATTAGAGAATACTCCAAAAACAGTATTATTAAAAGGATCAATTGAAAATTTTTGTAAACTGATGAACAAAAGAAGCAGAACCAAGGGAACAATGTTGTATAATAAATAAATAACAATAATAAATAACAAAACATAATAAAGACAAGCAACTCTGAAAGCTCTAATAACAATTCAGCTATCTATCATTAATGATTCCAAAGGACCAATGATGGTGTCATCATTGATGCTATCCATCTCCTGAAAGAGAGATGAAGAATCCAGGGGGCAGTACTATATATATCTAGATAGATAGATAGATAGATAGATAGATAGATAGATAGATAGATAGCTATAGACTTAGTTCATGCTTAATGAAGAAAATTGTTTTGTTTGAGTGTGGATATTTAAAACAAGGAATTAATCTTTTTAATGTGGTAGGGGATGAGAAGGTAAAAATAGATTTTTGTAATTAGACAAATAAAATTTTATTTAAAATTATAATAAATAAATTTAGGCAAGAAAAATTTTCTAAAAGGGGGCTCAGTACAATGATGATTGAACTTGTAATGTTTTGTCTAAAATAAATTCCCTATGGTTACAGAAGGAACATCATATTGACCTTAAGTTTAAAATGAACTGCTTATTGTTACAAAGTTTATCTCAAAATATTAATACTTGCCTCCAACTTCTTTTGAACTTCAAAAATTGCCTTCCAATGTATTCCTTAGTTGCTTCTTTTGGAAATGGTGATTGATATCATTATTAAGCTGAACTTAATGGGGAGTTGGGAAAATAACATCTAAATCAACTTTGTGTTGTGCTGGAAAAAGAATCATTGTTTTCCTACCCAAGAATTGGATGGGTTATGAGGTCTTGTCTCAGCTCTGAAAGGCCTACTATGATAAAAATGGATGTGTTCAGTAGAGATCACTTCTCCCTTAAATGTTTCCCAAACTTGTAAAAGTATATTTTTCCCAACTCCAATGTAGTTATTGACAACCAACCCTTCAATTTAGTCAAGCATTCAATAAGCATTTTTAAGTGCATAAAATGTGCAGGGTACCTTGTTAAGCACTGGGGATACAAAAATGAAAATGAAACAGTCTGTTATCTCAAGGAACTGAATGTCTGCATAAAGTTGACTTGAAAAACATCAGTGAGCAAAGTGGGTTCTAGTTCCTCCTACTATATCACACTTAAAAGTATACAGCATCTATCAAACTACCCTTACAATTAAAAGGGAGAAATGTGGCTAAAGATTCATAAAAGAGTTTGAGCATTCAAAAAATTATTAAACTTTTTTTCACTGGTGAATGATATAGAATCTATATTTTTAAAGTTAAGCCTTTCTCCAGTTTCAATTGTTGCTCCCGTTTTAGACATTAGGCCTCTGATCTCCCAAACCTTTTCAAGCATCAAAATTCCCAAGTCTAGAGGCAGCTAGGTTGCTCAGTGGATAGAGCACTGGCCCTGGAGTCAAGAGGATCCGAATTCAAATTCAACCTCAGACACTTAATAATTACCTAGCTGTGTGATCCTTGGCAAATCACTTAATCCCATTGCTTTACAAAAAAAAAAAACCTCAAAATTCCCAAGTCTAAGCTGAAATAGTATGCTTTCTCTAAGTGTAATAACTAAGTTGAATTTTTTTTTTGCAAGGCAAATGGGGTTAAGTGGCTTGCCCAAGGCCACACAGCTAGGTAATTATTAAATGTCTAAGGCCAGATTTGAACTCAGGTACTCCTGACTCCAGGGCCAGTGTTTTATCCACTGCACCACCTAGCCACCCCTAAGTTGCAATGTTAATAATTTACAGTGTGATGTGGTAGATGGAGAACTCAGAGATGAAATCTCAACTCTGATAGCATTTTGTGTGACTTGGCCAATCATTAAATCTCTCAGTACCTAAGCTTGGACAGTAAGTTGAAGAAAAGTTATTGACCAATATTAGGGGGAACTATTTCCTCAACTCAGCATTACCTCTATCAATATAATTACAAGTCTGATTCCTATCCTAATTTATTACATATGTGGTGAAAGGTGACATATATTACCACCCTGTCTTGCAGAGGAGCACCTGACTATTAGGCTGACCAAAAGTTGCAATTTTTAGCACTTTCTATTTTCTTCCTGGCTCCAGATACTCTTTTCCTGCAATCCCTACCTCTGAAAAAAAGTGGACACAGGGGAGACTAGCAAGACAGTTCCACACTGTCTAATGCAACATCAAAATTCTATGATTGCTTACTTTAAATGTTGTGAAAATATTTGTGTGTATGTAGAGCTAATTTTATCACTTTACCTTTTAAATATGCTGCTGCCTCCTCCTCCTCCAGAGAGACTTCAGTCGCTAGATTCTCATAGCTCTGTTCATCATTCAAGTATCCAATCATGTCATTCTTCCCAGAGTCCTCAGTATACTCCAGATCTACACAAGCTTCCTCTTCCTCTGCTGATTCTACATCTTCAAATTTTGTCACAGGTTCTAGATAATCCTCTTCTCCTAAGTCTAAATAAGTATCTGGACTCTCACCTACCCATTCTTCCTCTAAATACACAAAACCTTCTGGATTTTCAAAGGCCTCTCCATCCACTGAATCCATTGTGTCTTCCAGCTCATCTCCTTCCTCTTCCTCCTCCCTGGAGGACAAATTGACTGCTGAATTACTAACTCCCTTATTTCCCAAAGGTCCAGTAGTTTTTTCATCTAGGTTTTCCTCTTCTATAGGCATTGAGGCATCAGTATTTTTGTACTGTTTCTTTTCAAAGAGCTGAGTAACTTCTGAATTCTTGTTCTCTTCCATGAATATAGAAGTTTCTACTTTCTCATATCCTTTCTTTTGTTTAACAAATTCTGGGGGGGGAAATGGATTTTTTTCTCAAATTAAAAAATGAATTTTCCAACAATTTGTGTTTTGATAACCTTATACTAGAGAAGAGAACTAGGCAACCTCACTCACTTAAGTTAGTCTTGTTCTCCAGCCAAAAATTTTTCTCCCACTAAGGAAAGCAAATGGATTTATTGGACTCCCCCAAAAGTTGTTATCTTTAAGGGACTTAGAATTAATCAGAAATCTTGACCCACAAAACATATGGAGGCTCCTAAAATCAATTCAATTTCCCAGGGACATAGGCATTAAGGACAGCCCAGAGTTATTCTAAGCTTAGAAATTCCCAAATGAAATGGGAAAATCTCAAAAATAAATAAAGTTTGCATTTCTGGCTGTCATAGAATCTGAAAAATAGAAGGGACTTTCAGAAGCTTCTCCCTAGTTCTGTAACTATTTCCTCCAAAGCTTCATTTCAAGAATGCCTGTTATATATTTTTTAAGGTTTCTAGGAATGGAGATTCTACTATCTATTGGCAGCCTAGAGAAATATTAAACAATTTTTATTAAAGGAAATATCTACCAACTCCCTCCCCCCCACTACAATTTAATTCCTCCTCTGGAGAAAAAAAAAATTATCACATGTGTATCCTTAAGAAATTGAGAGGAAAAAATGAATTATTTGTATCTCTTTAGCAAACTATACACACTAATAGATATAAAACCTATCCTTCAACTATAGATATGTAGCTACTAGATCATCACATCCAAGGCATTTTCAAAATAGTTAGTGGGTATAGCCAGCACAACATATGAAAAAAATTTTTTTCTGTGAAAAATTAACTGATCCTTATAATACTCAAATTCCTAACCTTGAAAGTATTAGTAACATGCTCAGCTCAGTGGATCTTAATGTAGAAATTTTCCAAGTTTCCCTAATAAAAAATATCAATATCATGTATATATTTATATAATATATATAAAATTTGTTCTAATAAATGTAAATGAATACAAAGTAGTCAATCAATCAGAAATCTGAGATAGAATGTGTGTGATGTTTACCATTCTCTATATCTAAATAAAGTTAAAATCTTTGGAACCTGTTTATATTGAAGCTGTATGACATCTATTTATGCCACTGAAACTGCTCTAAAAAGAAAGAGGAAACGCTCTTAGAAAGGTAAAGTATACAGCTCATTCAAAATAAACTTAAAAGTTTAAGATCTTCTAAATTTATCAAAAAGAAATGTAACTATAAGGGAAAATGTAAAAGCAAACCATTTAAAATGAATTATTTCTTAAGAAAATCAGACTTAAAAAAAAAAAGTAAAATCTCAACTCACCAAGGGCAGGCCACCAACTGGTTGCTGATGCCGGAAAAGCACGATGTAAACATTCAAGGAACTGCTGACAGCTTCTCTCTTCCTTTTTCTCTATAAGAATTGAATATATTCCTACTTTTCTTCAATGGGTCTGTAACAGTCTCCAAGATCTCAAACTCCTCTTCAGAAATGAGGTTTCAAGAAATTAACGTATCTTATACAGAATATCTTGCTGCAGAATTTTATCTAACTTTTGACTTTCCTTTTCAATGATTACAGAAGCCATAATCAGAGTAGCCATTGTTCTTTTCACTCGACCTGGAAATAGATTGTGAAAGTAGTTCTGGGGGCAGTCATCTGAAATGAAAAGGTCTGGCTTTTAATAAATCTATACAGTTAATAGTCATTCACCCATTATATTAAAATCCACCAATTTTCCCAACTTACATTCACAGTATCTCCTGCCTTCAACTATGTATTTCACATTATTTCTATACTCTACTTTCACTTTCTCAATATCACCATATCCTTCAAAAAAAAATTAAACAATAATTGAAACATTTATAAAGCACTTTGAAGTTGGCAAATGTTATTTCTTTTCTGAAAAGCAAAAGCTATTTATTCTCTTCTTTTCTCATAACAATTCTCACATAATCCTGCAAAGCAAGAACTATTTTTAGAGAACAGAAACCAGATGCTAGGTGGTTAAGAAATCAATTGCCAGCGAGTCAATAGAGTCAATAAGTGCTGAATTTAAGATCTTGTAAAATGTAAATTCCTTAAAAGGGAAGTGTTTTCATTTTTGTCTTTTTATCCAGGCTGCCTTTCATATAATAATAATAATAATAATTAATTAATTAATACTGAATTTTGTTGAATTTGAATGTAGTAAATCCATTCATAGAGCCATTAGATCTGGCATACATGCCAGCCAGTAAGATGGCAGAACAAGATTAAAATGTAACCTGAAAATACTTCTAAAAATAATTTAAAATATGATAGAACATAAATAATGGAAATATGTGGTTTTCTAGGAAAATATGTGGCCAGAAGGGATTCTTTTTTTTTTTGAGTTTGACAACATGCAATAAAGCAGGGGTATCTAACCTTTTAGCTCTTCTGGGCTGCATTTAGGTTACTTGACAAGTTATTATTCAGTACAGCCCAAAACAGCTAAAAGATTGGACACCTTTGCAATAGAGTATTGTTGTAATGCCATTTCTTCAGCGGATGAATGGTGGCTTTTTAATAGACTGTTTAAAAAAAATTTTCATTGCTATCTTTTTTCTATCAACAACATTTTCTAGAGCAAAACCAACCAATATATTGAAAAAACCTGACATAGAATTGTTAATGATAAAGTTGGTATCTATATAACACTCTTTTCAAAGTACTTTAAAATATCTTATTCTCACACCACTGAAAAGTAGCCATTATTATTATTATTATTATTATTATTATTCCCATTTTACAAGGATCAGGCAGAGATTAAGTGATTTGCACAGGACCACACAACTAATACATGAGGCAGGACCAAGAAACAAGATCAGCACTCAATCCACTGGACTCCATGGTCACTAGTTCTGCAAAGAAAGATGATTTTTTTCATATAATTTCTTTTGTCACATATTTCAAGTTTGGTCAACATATTTCAGTTTACATCGTTGCAATCATTGTGTATATTTTTCCTGATTCTCTTAAGTTCATTTTGTATCAATTCACAGAAGTCTTCCCATGCTGTCCCTTTCTTGAAAGGATAAATTATCAAAGAACTTGAATAGACAATTTCAAAAGAAGAAATAAATTAGTAACTATATTTAATTAAAACTCTTTAATAGTTAAAGAATTAAAGAAAGGAGGGTTTGAGTTAGCATCTTTTCTCTTTCTTAACTTTCCTATTTCTGTCAAGGGGATGATCATTCTCGTCAGTCAGACTCAATTTCAGTAATGTATAAGAAATAATAATTTAAAAGGAACAGAAAAAAACTCTTAAATGTTAACAGTTATCATTTAACTGTAGTTTTGTTTATATCCATGTACTTATATTGTTTCCTCACATAGACTTTATCCTCCTTGAAAACAGGGACTGTTTCAGTTTTGTCTTTTTATATTCATCACCCAGTTCGGGGCAGGGTGGAATAGTCAAAAAAGCTTCAAAGTAGTGCAACAAGGAGAAAAATCTCCTTAAATAGAGGTTTTGGAGTTTATAGCTTCATCATACAATCAGATGGACAGAAAGTGATGTTTTTGTTTTCGTTTTAATGTTTGTCCTTCATTTTTCAAAGACCACATCAGGGAGGTGATGCCATGACAAGCATGTTAATTGAATTTGAGTGAGTCACCAGACTCACTTTCTCCTCTAGAGCCATCTAGGTCCAGTGGATAGATATAAATCAGGAGATGGCCTTGTATTCAAGGCAATCAGCATTAAGTGACTTGCTTGAGGTCACACGACTAGTAATAGTCAAATGTCTGAGGCTGGATTCAAACTCCCATCCACCTGAATTCAAGGACAGTGCTCTTCCATTACACCACCTAACCACCTTTGAGTGATAATGAGGTGGAGCATCAGAGGTAATAGAAGCCCATTTATTCCCTATATCCACCACTCTAATAGGTTTTTGAGTAACTATTATTTTATTGTGCACTATGTTTTCATCTGGATTATTTTTGTGTATATGTGGGCAGTTTGTTGAGGGTGGCATTAGGGAATTCCCTCCATAATCATTTCTTTCACCTAAACATCTATGATCCAATAAATTCTAGGGTGGAGTGAGGTACACAAAGCTAAAGTAAATAATGTCAAAAAATTGTTGCACACTAATTACATATATCACAGATACAAAGTTGGAAGGACCTCAAAGATCATCCAGTCCAGAGGTTCTTTATCTGGAATCTGTGTGTTAGCTTTTTTGAACTCTATTTCAACATAATTGGTTTCCTTCATAACACAATTTTCCTAGTTTCAAGTCCAGCTTAAAAGTCTGTCCATATGAGGTTGTCCCTTGTTGAGGTTACCAAGTATATAATAATAAATTAAAAATATATATCTAGGTACATTGATGACAAAGTAGCAGCAATATCTTCAAAACTGTAGAAAGCTTGAGACCCCATCCTGTACCACAATTGGGAATTCCTTTGCTTTTTATTATGGAGGCTTCCAATATTAAATGTTTTTTAAAAACAAGTCACAAATGCGTTGTTTTTTTTTTTAGCAACTGCTTATGCAATGAAAACAACTGCCAAATCTGATGTCATCATTGGTTTCAGTTTTACAATATTAGTAGATATTCAGTCTTGTCTATACTCTGGGATACTTTTTGATGATGACTACCCCTTTTCTAAATATCTAGGAATTCCTAACATAGAGCTTATAGACTCCAGTCAAGCAGTTTCAATTTAATTCAACAAGGACCTAAAATGCTTCAGGCACTTTATTAGGCATGAGGATACAAAAGCAAAAAAGTGAACAGTTCTTTCTTTCAAAAAAGTTACATTACATAATTTTCAAAAATTGATGCACACTGAAAATTAAACAAAAATACATAACAATTAGATGCAAAGTAATTTGCTAGGTGGTTCCAGGGGCTTCTTTTTCTTGGGTCACTAGGCACAGGTAAATCAGAGCAAATTTCAAGTAGGAATTGGTTGCATGAACTAAGTTTTGAAGAAAGGATTCTACAAGGTCAATTAAAAAGAAAATATATTCCAGATAAGACAATCCTCCAGTTTAAAGGCAGAAGGTAGGAAATTCAACGTCCTTAAAGGGATTTGTAGGTTTACAACAATTGGCTGAAACCATGAGAGTGCCTAATGTACAATCAGGAAGATACTTGCTGAAATTCTTGGGACTCTTTTTCTTTTTGTCACAGACTCCTTTGGCAAATTGATGAAGCCTATGGATCTCATCTCCCAAGTTTTTAAATGTATAAAATAAAATTCTTAATATTACAGTGGAAATCTTACATGGAAATAGTTATGACAATAGTAAACAAGACAAGTTAAGTGACTTCCATGGGCAGGGTCACACAGCCAGAACTAATCTCAGTCACATCTAGCTCTATGACCCTGGGCGATTTAACCCGGATTGCCTTGCATCCAGGGCCATCTTCAGTCATCCTACTGGTTCTGAAGGAGAAAGTGAGACTGGTGACTTAGCACATCAACTTCTCACTCAAATTTATGTGCTTGTCATGACGCCACCCTCCCTGATGCCATGGCCTTCCAGTATGAAGGGCAAACACTATAACTGGTTTCCTTTATAACCCAATGAATTTTATTTAATTCATTAAAACGCTCTATTCTAATTTTTTTAAGTTTTTTTTTTGCAAGGCAATGGGGTTAAGTGGCTTTCCCAGGGCCACACAGCTAGGTCATTATTAAGTGTCTGAGCTCAAATTTGAACCCAGGTCCTCCTGCTCTATCCACTGCACCACCTAGCCGCCCCTCTATTCTAATTTTTAAAAAAAAATGTTAAGAGCCCCTGCTCGAATGCAAAATCCCCTGCCTGGTACTCAGTAGGCGCTCGATAAATGCTTGTCCCCCCCCCCCTTTCCCTGATCTGGTTCAAACTCCCCGTTTTTGCAGAAGGGGAAACTGAGGCCCGGCCAGCGAGTGGCCCCTCCTTCCACGTCAGGCCGCCTCTGGGCACGGCGGGGCCGAGCTGGGTGTGGGCGGCCCGGCCCGGGCCCAGGCCAAGGTCACGCACCGCGGCTGACAGCGTGGAAGCCAAGATCCGGAGGCGGAAGCGCGTCGCAGAGCCGCGGCAGGAAGGGCGGCGGCGCGGCCCCGCCCAGGCCACAGCCTCTCCTCAACCTCTCCTCCCCCCGCTCCTTTCGGTGCTGCCGGAACCTTTTCTATGGTGCACCGTGACCGACGGAAGTACTACCTCGGCGGAAGCGCCGCGAACTTGATATAGCGGAAGTGTTCTTTCTCTTCCGTTCTCTTTAGTCCTGGCGGCTGGAGGAAGATGGTGAGTTTTACCTTTGGGTAGACGTGGTATCGGTATCCATCCTCTCTCCCCGGCTCGCTGCGATGGCCAACCACGGCGGCAGTGGCGTCCGCGGGCATCGGGGAGGGAGGTCCGGCGGAAAGTTGGAAAGAGGAGCCTGAAATTAAAAGTGTGGGCCGCGGTGAGACCCGGGGTTTAGCCCTTGTCTGCGGGAAGCTTCACGCCTCCTACCTCGGAGCCCCCCGATGTCCCCGAGAGGCCCCTCCCGGGACTGATCGGGCTGCTCGGGAAAGCCTGGGCTCCCCGGGCCCCACTTACTGGGGAATGGCCTGAAGTTTGAGAAAGCGTGAAGGGCTCTAAAGAGTAGGATTTCCTTATTCTCACACCTCCCGTTTACCCCAAAATAACTCCCCAAAGGCCCCGCCATTTGGAGGACGGATTACATGGCACATGGTCGTGGGGACTTGCTTCAGCAGCATGGCCTTTTGAAGTTCGTGCCTCGTGTTAGCGCCAACGTTTGCAGCCGTTTTCTTGTCGCGCCAAATTGTGCCGTTAAACAATTTCAAATGAGTTTTTGTTCTCTAGACGAAGGGGACATCTTCGTTCGGTAAGCGCCGGAATAAGACGCACACTTTGTGCCGTCGTTGCGGCTCTAAAGCATACCATCTCCAGAAGTCAACATGCGGCAAATGTGGATACCCCGCTAAGCGCAAGAGAAAGTGTAAGTTGGCCATATTGCAAGGGGCTTTCCTTAAATCAGGGGCCAGGGTTCACTTACTGTCCTTAGAGGGTAGTCTTCTTCGTTTCACAGACGTGACACATTACAAATAGTCTCTGTTCAAGTGTATAAAATGAATAAGAAAGGTAAATGAAAGTTTAAGGACTGTCCTTTGTTAGGAAAATATCACTTAAACCAGAGGAGGTGAATTCACATTTTGACTCCTTAAAAATAAGTAGGAAAAATTACTAGTCTGGATTTTTTTTAATGGTAAATATTTTAAGGTAGAAAAGTAAACACCTGAAAGAAATGATTAGAACAAAGTTTTAGACAGGGAATCTTTGAACAGGTGGTACACATTTAAAACTTTTTTAAGAGTTGTTTGGGCAGTGGAGAAAACTTGTAATTCTGGTGTGCCTAGCTTCACACAATTAATTCACTATTTAGGACTGTTCTATGGATTGTTGAGATGTGAAAAATACAAAAGGAAGGGATTTTTCAGTGAACAAATCAGCATTTGAATGCCCTTGATTAACTTGTAATGCAAATAGAAATGCTCCTTCTGAGATGAGATTATTTCATGTCTTTACCATCTTTAAGACTAATAACTTAAAATGAGCAAAAACTTGCTAACAGCTAAGAAGGTGTTGTTGAAAATAATAGGTTTGGGGGATTTGGAAGACTTGAACAATTTTTTATTTTTTATTTCCTAGATAATTGGAGTGCAAAGGCTAAACGACGAAACACCACTGGTACTGGTCGGATGAGGCACCTAAAAATTGTCTATCGCCGATTCAGGTACAATTTTGTTTTCTTACTGAGCTTTATAAAACAAAATCATGAGTAGTTCCTCCTACTTCAACAATGACTATCAATTAGAGTAGTTTTCACATAATTTGCAAGTATAAAACTAATGAATTAGTCTTAAATTTCATTCTTGGTAGTGATTGTTGCACTCTGGAACTAGATAAATAATCCATAGGGGCAGTGCTTTATTAGAGGTTTACATGCATTTATTTTTTTTAAGAGCAAAAAATATTTAGGGTTCTTAACTAGGCCTCAGTTTATTGGTTTTATAACAGGAACCAAAGTGAAACTCCTTCCAGGTTGTAGCCACAGTCAACAAATGCAGTTGGGATTTTTTGAAAACCATTGTCAGGGTTATGTTTTCAAAAACCTCTCTGCTCTAGAGTTACTTTAGAGAAATAAAATGTTTCTGACTAGTTAAAAGTTACTAGGGTTTTGTTATTATGGATCTTTTCGCCATTGAATTCAGCACTTCCACCTTGAAGTTTTAAAATGGGTATATTTTTATTTATGTTGCTTTGAAGAGAGAGATTAGAACTGTGGAACTGAGTTTTAATATAAAGCTTTTTTTGGTAAAGTAATTTATCACACTGAATTTCTAGTCTGAATTCTTGATAATATATTTGATGCCAACATCACAGGCATACTTCTCTTGTTTAAAAAAAATCTTTGAGAATTCAGTGCAGAAATAGGAAGCCTTGTGACAATTTAATCATCCTCAAATTTTTAGAATCTTGGGCTTGAATGGATATGGTTTTTTAAACCAGCACATTTCCTACCTATATAATCATGAGCCAAAAATAAAAAGTAGGCTAACAATTGGAAGTCTATAAGTTTTATGTCCTTTATGAGAAAAATGGGGGTGGGCTCTTTGCAGCTTGTCAGTGATGCACTCTTAAAAAATGTCTGAACATATGAATTAATACTGATTTCAGCATTTAACTGAGATAAAGCTGAGTAAGAAATAAATAAATAAAAATAAAACCATATACCATGAAAAACTAAACCCTTTTTCCCCCCTTTCAAATGCCATAGGAATGGATTCCGTGAAGGGACAACACCTAAACCCAAGAGAGCAGCTGTTGCAGCATCTAGTTCATCTTGAGTATTCAACTGTTTGTTAAAATAAATATCCTGAATTTAAAAAGTAATTGTAGTCAGTTTCATTTGATCGATTGATCACTTTAGTGAAATTAATGAGTTTTTGGTGGATATTTAATAACCAAAACTGGACTTATTTAGTAACCTGCATCTTAGGTCATATTTGGGTTTTGTTTGTGACTTTTTGTTTGTGAGAAGTTAGTGTTAGGCCTTCCACTGCCCTGTGAACATCCTCTTCACACACCCCCTTCCCCAGTGCACAAAGAGACACACTTCAGTTATTAGAATTAATTAGTACTTAACCACTACCCATCTGTAATACCCTACCTTACAGAAGTGTTGTAAGATTTAAGTGAAATCATATATATAAATGTGTTATAAACTTAATACTATATAAATATTAAACTGACAGGAATTGGATTTCTTTCTGTGCTATTTAATAAGCAACTTGATGCTGATGTGAAGTTCACAGCTCTAAATTAGCTTGAATTGTGCTAGCAAAGCTTAAATTAGAAAGGTGACAGCACAATAGAAAATGATACATTTGGAATCAGGGCACCTGGGTTTTTATTCTAATTCTGCTAACATGTACAGACATGCCATTTGGAGAATGTTGGTTGTCCAGCTGTAATTTCTCAGTCGCATTACATATACCTATACATGAACATACAATGTTTGTATATTCCATTTAGAGGTGGAGTGTCAACTTTTTTTCATTTAAATGATTTAAGAATGTAGTGAAAAGTTTACAGGATTTGTATTTAAGTAAATTGAAATCTGTCACAATAGAATTTAAGTCCTTGAATGGATTTCTTGTATTTTAGGGAAAGGGGCACTTTATGCATTGCTTGATATAGTGCTCAGGGGTGGAGCCTAGATGTTCAGAATATATGAATTTGTAAAACTTGTCCTACCTTTTGAAGGAAACTGAGTATACCACCACAAAAATAAGTTTTGCTGAAGTATTTGTAGCCTCTTGTCTGCATGGTTACTTTATAGTTTTATCCGGGACTGTTCAAAAACTTAATAGACAATTTAATACTGGCATTAGAATTTTTTAGCAGATTTATAGTTGTGAATTTGAATCCCAGCTCCTATCTGTCCCTGAACCTGTCACTACTGGGCTTGTTTCCTCATCTGTAAAACAGGAGATGTAATTGGACTAACCTGAGGTTCCTCCAGTTGTTATCTATAGTTCTACACTTTTAATCCGCTGAGTTGTGTTGGCAAGTACCACAGCAATGGAAGAGATTTCATCATTTTGTTTCTATCATGCATTGATTCAACTGAAAATGTTATATTCTAACCTATATAATATTTCTCTTGCTAACTAACGCATTACATTGTAATCTCTGTAAAAGTAATAACATACAAGGCTAGTGACTTGCCCATCTGATCACACCTGGTAAATACTGGGGGTGGAATTAGGAATTCTTTACACTCAAAGGAATATCTGACTACAATAAGATAACCTGTATATAGCATTTCATACCAACATTTTGTATTGAGTATTCATTTTCCATTTTACAGATGAGGAAAATTGCTTAGCATTAGATAACTACAAAATTTCAAAGGCAGTAAATCTTTTAACTATGCATTAAATACTTGCTGATCCCTAGAAGGTAAGATAAAAAATGAATGAAAAGATTACTGCATTCAAGCTTCCTACCATTTAAAAGTTTGAATACACACAAAAAACTAGAAAATGGGGAGTTGCTCCATGCAACTAGGGCTCTGAGTACAAAGTTCTTGTAGGAATTAGCCGTTTAAGTAGTTTTGAAGAAGACTAGAATATTGAACTTGAAAAGAATTACTAAATGATCCAGTGACCCCAGAGTGTTAGCTATCACAGTGAACTAGTACAAATGGAAGCATGTTGTGGTTTTTTTTTTTAGGGGTGGGAGGGGCTGTTGCTGGGGCAGGGGAGCATGGCTGATAATAGACTTTGTTTTACATGATTATAATGTTTGTAATTGTTTTCTTGGAGGAGGGAGGGAAAAAATTGGAACTTAAAATTTTTTAAATGAAGGAAACCAGCACTTTGGAGATTAATATTCATGTATATATGTTTTTTAATATAGAGTAATATACCTAATGGCATATGTGTGTACTATCTATCTCATCAAATGAGATAGGGTGCCCCAAAAGCCTTAATACAGTTATATAATGTACATTGTTAATTTTGTGTATGTGTAAAATGTTTAACTTTAAAACTTTAAATAAATATCAACTGTTTCCTTTGGCGAGTTCATATATTCTCAGTATGGGCTGCTCAGTATAGTCAGTAAATGAAGTTGGAAGTGAAAATCAGCTTCAATCAACCTGCTAACTGAATAACCCTGATTAAGTTACATCACCTCTGTTTACCTCCATTTCCTCATCTTTAAAATGATTTTAAGGAGAAATAAAACTTAATACAGTGCACATAGTAGGCTCTACAGAAATGTTGGCTATTTTTTATGTCAATCAGTCAAACTTTGTATTCCTTCTGTACCCTGTGCTAAGTTCTAGGGATAAAAAGATGCAATAGACAGCCCCTGCCCTCCGGGAACTCAAATCTAATTGGGGAGACCTACCAACAGATAGATACAAATAAGTTACAGGATAAATAGAAGTAAATGTGGTTAGGGAAAGACATAAACATAGAATTTGAGGGAAGCCATGAGGCACAGATGAGGAAAAGGATTCTAGGCATTGATAGGCAAAGATGATGTGGGGAGCCTGGAGATAGTATCTTGTTCATGGAGCAACAAGGAATCCAAAATCACAAGAGTACCCAGCAGGGAGTAATACATAAGAGGACTAGTAAAGAAGATGAGATAGCTTATGAAGTTGAATGCCAAACAGGATTTTATATTTCAGCTTAGAAGTGAAGGGAGGGAAGGAGGAAGAACAGGAAAAGGGTTTGTATGGTGTGATTATAACTGCACTGCAGTTAGGTTAAATCATTTTTGTGGCTAAATGGAAAATATCTTTAAAAGAGAGACTAGGTAGGCAGAACCACCATCAGGCTGTTGGAATAATCTGGGGTATAAGGTGAATGCCTATTTTAGAGTGTGAGAGAAGAGAAGGGAGTATATTCTAAACTGGCAAGCAAACCTTGGGAATGGTTTAGGGAGAGAAAGAAGAGTGGGAAATCCAGGGTGATACCTAGGTTGCAAGCCTTAAAGACTAGGAAGGTGGTGTTGCCCTCTAGAAATAGGGAAGGCAGGTGGTGAGGAGGGTTTAGAGAGGGGAAATAAATTGAGAGATGCATTGAGTTTAAGGTTTCTATTAGATATTCAATTGGAGGTCTTTGAAAGGCAGTGGGAAAAGGGGCGATTGAAGACCCAAAGTTTGAGGTAGAATAGGTAGATTTAAGATGACAATTATATCCTTGGGAATTTGAGATTATCAAGAGAAAATGATGGAGAAGAAAAAGCACAAGATAGCCATGTGGGATCCCTATGTTGAGTAAGGAGACTGAGAAAGAGCTATCAAGTAGAAGATGCAAGAAAGAATAGTATCCCCGAGAAAATACCAAGGAAGAGATGAGGATCAACAGTGTCAAAGAATAATCAAGGAGGAGAAGAATATAGAAAAGGTCATTGGATTTGACAATTAAAATTTCATTGGTAACTAGAGAGCAGAATGGAATGGTGAAGACAGGAACCAGATTCTAAGGGATTTAAAGGAAAATGAGAGAAGAGCAAGTGAGGCATCTGTTGAATACATTCCCAAGGAGTTTAGCATGGGTCAGGTGAGATTTTTAATGAGATGGGAGGATACTTGGGCATCTATGAAAGGACATGTTTCTAGGGTAGTAATGAAGGGAGTAGTACCAAATTTTTAATGAGCCATCTCTAACTTGGACATGTGCCAGTAAAAGATAGCACTTTATTAATAACTTATTTTTATTAGGAACCAATTTGAAAATCATGGAATTACTTCATTTTTTGGAGCTCCGCCTTGTGTTGTGGAGCCAGATATAAATGATCGTTAGTGGAAAAATAGATTTAGGTCATGAGTGATCTTCCCAGGCCAAGCCCACCATGCAGGACAATACAATGATTATATCATTTGTGACCATCCAATTAGGGGTCCTGTAGGAAAGGCTGGATTTATTGTATGATTTTGGGGGTACAATACAGTTCAAGTTATACTGATACACTTCAGGTAATTCAAGAAGCAGAATTCAAGGAAAAATGTAAGACCTTTTTATGATTAAAACAAATTGCTCTTAGCTACTTTGTTTTCAGTGTTTTACTAGACCCAGAACCTGCCTGGGAAAAGGATCTGTGGAACTAAATAATTATTAAATTCATTGCACATATATTATTATAGAAATAACTCTGGACATACCTTTCTTTTAGATAAATAAGGACTGTATCCCTTAAAGCACAATGATTTTTAGTTTGATTTGTCAATTACCTAATGGATTTGATATAGATTTACAAACCTTTATTATAGAAAGTTGCTATAAATGGAAAAAAAGGGACATAGTTATCATATGATAGGGGAAAAACTCCCTTAGCTCTGTTTAATTCCAGCATGAGTCTTATCTAATAGCCAATTATGTTTGTACAGGGTGTTAAAGGCAAAGCTCAAGATTCACCAGGTGAACCCATTTGTATAGCAGCTAAAGATTCTTCCCCGCAATACTGTATTAGGTTGGCACAGAGAAATAGCAGAAACTTACCCTCTTGTCTCACAGTGCTATTATTTAGAAAGCTCAACTGAAATTCAGTCTGATCCAACTAGTAACTGGATCTACTGAGCTTATGAGAACAAAATGGTCTAGATCTAAGGCAAGCTAAAAGAAGGTTTTGGACTAGAGAATACCTAACTCCTCAGATAATTTAGCAAGGGAGGTCTTTAGGTATCCTGTTAACCATTCCTGAGAATTAATAGTGATAGGTACTGCAACTTAGATAATGAAGCTCCTGTGAAATGGATATCTATGTGATTTCTCTAGGAAGCCCCCCATATTGGAATAATTTTTCAAGCCAGTTCTACCAGCTTATCAGATCTCCAGTAGCTGAATGAATGAAGGTGATCATAGGACTTAGGGAATACTATTATTCCTTTTGGGACAACCCATAGTCCCATAGACTTCTCAAGTCCTTTTGAAGTCTTTCTTGGTTTATAGTTTTTAGCTGCTTGGTCAACCAATTATTTTCATGGGCATGAATTCTGTTTTCTTGAATGTGCCCAAGAATTTCTCCTGCAGTTTGGGGAAGCAGTAAATAGTCAGATAGGAAATTTGATTTTTCATTTAATTTTTTAATGGGCTATCCTGAAGAAATATGAAAACACCAATGTTTCCATGACATCCTAGTCATGAACCACCCTAAATGCATGCTTTTTCCTTATTTCTGAGGTAGGATTTATCAAGGCACAAATAAAAGTCTATTCCTTCTAAAAGAGTTTTCTTCAAGTCCTCTGGGGTGGGAGGGTGGGGAATAAAGTAACTAGATATTTTATGCAGCCATGAACTAAAAATCTCACTTTTCACTTCAGGTAGGATTAAATGTGTTTACACCAACTACATTCCTTCCTTTCTCAGGCAAATAAATCTAGAACATCTGACACCCCCAAACTGGAGGGAACTTGACTAAGAGAAGTGATGAAAGGGAATAAAGAGGAATAAAGGACAAAGGGCCAAATGGAAGGCCTGTTTGGGGGTCTCAGGGGCCAGGACAGAAGGATGAAAGACTCATACTTCAAAAAAGGGAGAATGGTTCTGAAACAGGCTACAATGGCTTCACTAGCAATCCCCACAACTGAAGATAATGGGAGTAGGGAAGGCAGAAGAGTTTAAAACAATGTACCAGTGTCAACTGAGGCATACACCTCTTGTCCCCCGTATGAACAGGGGGATATTATGGCAATAATCTGGAGTTCTCCACACTGCCAGGGCTTGAGAACACAGGTTCTGATCAAGCCACTATCTTGCACTTTGAAAGGGAGCATAGAAACTGGGAAGTTGATGGAATCTTTTGGTTTTTCAAAGATTTAATCTTTTCTTTCCTTCACTGATTACAATTCATAACTATACTCTTTCCCTTGTCTCTGAATACTATTTGTCATAGCTGTATGATTTCAGGGTTGTTGCAAATAGGAATTGCTGTACCTTCCCTTTCAATTTTACCATACCACTTCCCTATCTTAAAGAGGTATACTCAAAGATAATGACACCACTTAACTAACAATTATACACAATACAAATATACTCTAACAATACAAATACACAAATTCTCAGATGCGATTAATTCATTCTGCTAGCAATCCACTTAAATTGCAAGTTCATATTCCACAACTCTACCCAAGCATGCAATTAAAGATGATCATTTGAACTAGACACACAAAAATCAACCAAGGAAAAATTCTTTCTCAAAAATTTTTTAAAATACATGCAAAAAACTTTGCCAATCCATGTGCTAAGTACAAGAAAGAAAAAAAACAGCCTGGTATCAGAGTAGTCCTCATCACAGACAGGGACCCTGATGATTGTATGGTTTGGGGGGAGGGGGTTACAATATAGTATAAATTTTACACTGACAAAAATGTTCAGGGAAAAATGTAGGATTTGTCACAATTAAAATAAAATACTCTTAGCTGCTTTGCTTTCACTGTTTTCCCAGGCCAGAGCCTGCCTGGGAAAAGAATCTCTGGAAACTATATTATTATTATATTATTATTATTTTATTATTATTAAATTCAGTATGCATATATTAATCAATATAGAAATCATAATTCATAGTAGGATGACAGAAGGGGTAATCTGTTGAAAGAAACAAGAAAGGAATGGGATCTCTTGAGTAGATGGAGGCAATGTCATGCCTTGATAATGTTATGTTTGAAAATTAATTAAATTTATTAATAATTAAATAATAACTAAGTAAAATTAAGAGACAATGATCAATTTATTAGTTAAGCTAACAATAACAATAAATTAAGTCAATGACCTCTCAAAAGTTACTCTTATTTTTTTAATCTAGATTTTTTCAATAATTTTTTTTTTGGTTTTTGCAAAGGCAACAGGTTAAGTGACTTGCTCAAGGTCACACAGCTAGGCAATTATTAAGGTTTGAGGTCCGATTTTGAACTCAGGTCCTCCTGACTCCAGGGCTGGTGCTTTATCCACTGTGCCATCTAGTTGCCCCAATGGCCTCTCATTAACCAATATGGCATCTTCCTGAATTCACATCTAGTTTCAAAAACTTACTAGGTATATGACCAAGGACAAATCACTTAACCCTACATACCTCAGTTTCCTCATCTGTAAAATGGTAAAAGGAAATGACAAACCGTTCTAGTACCTTTGCCAAGAAAATTTCAAATGGGCTCATGAAAAGACTTGAAAAGGACTGAACAAGGGTAAAGTAATCATAATTGATAAACATTTTAATGAAGAGGCTGATGGGTTGAGTCTCTTCAGCTCCTCCCCATTATTTCCCTTTGGGAGGTGGGAGTAATCCCCAGGTGATAGTATTAGTCTTCAGACAGGGGTGTATAGTTTGCTACGTGGTCTGATTGAATTGACTTGAACTTGAGTTAAGTGTCTTACTGATAATACTCCATCCCATTACACCTAGACGCTATAATTCCTAGTAATCTTAGTAAATATACTGATTTGTACATTTATTCCCCAGAGGCCTTTGGCCCTGCCATTGAGCAGACACCATCACCTCCTTCTAGTCCTTGGATTATAATCAAAACAATACTTCTATTATCAAAGAAAAGGGTGGATCAAGAATCAGTCCTAAAATTCCATACATCATCCCAGTGAAGTACTTATATAAGGAAAAGACAGATTATCATTCCCCATTTCCCCAGTAAGAATTATCTTTTCTGTTAGAATGTAAGCTCTTGAGGTCAGGACCTATCTCTTTTTCTTATTTATATCCACAATTCCTATCTCACAGTGTTTAATAAATTTCTTTCTAATTGAATTGAACCAACATTGATCATCTATATTCTGAGGGAACATGATGAAAAGACAGGACTCATTGGAAAAGACTGATATTGCCCAAGATTGAAGGTCAAATGAGAAGAGGACAGCAGAGAATGAGATGGATAGTGTGGAAGCAATGAATATGGTCTTGGACAGGCTTCAGGAGATAGCAGAAGACAGAAGGGTTTGAAATGCTATGAACCACAGAATCACAAAGAGTCAGACATGACTCTCAGATATAACTTAGCAATAACATATTCTGGATGATGAAAAGACCAAGTAAAACATTTTATAGAAGGATAGAACATATATAAAAATAAGTAAATATTGAATAAAGAAAAGATAAATTTTGAGGGAGGATATTAGGAGCTGGATGATCAGGAAAAGTTTCAAGTGAAAACATGACTTGAAGAAAATTAAGCTTTAGGAGAGAGAAAAAGGGTGGAAGGAGAAGGAGGCAGAAAAGGTAGAGAAGGGAGAACAATGACAGACTTGAGAGACTAGAAGTGCAAAGGTAGTGGTGAAAAATAAAACTCACTATCTTAAGAAAGGCAAGAATACCACTTTGCCTGGACAGTAGAATGTATGAAGAGAAGTTACATGTATTCATCAATAAACATTTTTATGTACCTACTCTGAGCCAGTAGAATACAAAGAAAAACAAAAGATGGTTTCTATTCTCAAGGGGTTCATTGTTCTTTCTGTACCAAAAACACTGTTCATAAATACAAAAAAAGCAAGTTGAAGCTAGATTATGAAAGGCTTTAAATATAAGCATATGTTATCCCAGAGGTAAGAGAGAACTGCTGATGTTTATCAAGCAGGGGAGAGACATGGTCAGACCTGTGCTTTAGGAAAACTATTTTGGTAGCTCTGTGGAGGAGGTTTTGGAGAGAGAAGAGACTTGAGACACCAATGAAGACGCTATTGTCATTGTCTAGGGGAAGTAATGAGACTTGTACTAGGGTAGTAGCCTCTTGAGAAGAGAAGGTTGTGTAAGTAGTCAGTCAACAATTATTATAATCATAATAATGTTTGTCTTTCATTTTCGAGCATCTAAAGCTGGGTTCAAACTCTGGTCCTCCTGAATCCAAGACCAGTGCTCTAACCTCTGTGTCACCTAGTTTGCCTACTATCATTCATTAAACAATTGCTATGGTGCATTCACTGTGCTAAGTACTGGGTTGCAAAGAAAGGAGAAAGGCAATTCCTGCTCTTGAGTTTATAGTCTAATGGGGGAGATAGCATAGAAACAACTATGTACAGACAAGACATATATGTGTATGTGTATGTATTATGAACTTTAATTCTTAGATTAAAAATAAAGGAAAAGACAGTTCTAGATTTAAAAAGGAAGTTTTATTCTCTAAGATCTTACCAAAAATCTATAGGTGGAGGACATCTTTAAAGATGTCCACCAAGAGCTTAATGAGGGAATGTATTTAGAGAAATCACACAAAGAATCATAAAATTTTTGGCAGTCAACCAATCAGGTTATACATTAGTACATAAAACTATCATTGATTTGATTTATGATTTTCTAACCCATCCATAAGGTCTGTTCTATCTGACCAGGATCCAACTAGTAGCAGGACTACTGAGATAACCAGACCAGTTTCCTGTCTTTTCAATATGGATTTTACCTCTGATTTTTTTATACAACTGTGAAAGTAAATTTGCATATGCAAATAGGTAGAACCTGGCTACTTCAAAGACACAGAGCCTATCTGCAGTTTTTAATAGCTAGAGACACATAGACCTTAAGGAGGGCAGAGGTTAACATTCAGACTTACAAACCCTAATTAGAAGATGAGAAGCCTATTTTGGTCAGAAATATAAGATTAAAGAAATAAAACTTTGAAAATATATATATGTAGGTATGTATATATGAATAAGTATAGGTGATACCATGACAAGCAGATGATTTGGATTGAATGAGGCAGTACTGTGGAGTACCTTCTCCTCTGGAGTCACCTTAGTCCAGGGGCCAGATATGAACCAGGACAACTGGAGATGGTTCTGGATTTTTAGGTTTTAAGTATGTATCAAGTGTCTGAGACCGAATTTGAATTCAAGTCCTCCTAACTCCAGGACTGGTGTTCAATTCACTGCATCACCTAGCTGTCTCTATATAGATATAGACATAAACACACACACATACACACAGATGAATATTTCTATATATAATCACATTTATCTATAACTATGTCTAAGGACTCATTTCTAAAATATATAGAGAACTGAGTCAAATTTATTAAAAAAAAAAGTCATTCCCTAATTGACAAATGGTCAAAGGATATGCAAAGAAAATTTACAGATGAGGAAATCAAAGCTATCCATAGTCATGAAAAATTGCTCTAAATCATTACTTATTAGAAAAATGCAAATTAAAGCATCTCATACCTCTCAGACTGGCCAATATGATCAGAAAGAACAATGATCAATGTTGGAAGGGATGTGGGAAATCTGTTAGTGGAGCTGTGAACTCATCCAACCTTTCTGGAGAGAAATTTGGAACTATGCCCAAAGGACAATAAAAATATGCATACCCTTTGATCCAGCAATACCACTACTGGGACTATACCCTGAAGAGATGATGAAAAAGGGTAAAAACATCACCTGTACAAAAATATTCATAGCAGCTCTAAACAGAAGAATTGGAAATTGAGTGAATTTTATATATATATATATATATATATATATATATATATATATATATATATATATATATATATATATTATGGAACACTATTTTTCTGTTAGAAACTACTGGGACTATACCCTGAAGAGATGATGAAAAAGGGTAAAAACATCACCTGTACAAAAATATTCATAGCAGCTCTAAACAGAAGAATTGGAAATTGAGTGAATTTTATATATATATATATATATATATATATATTATGGAACACTATTTTTCTGTTAGAAACCAGAAGGGAATTCAGAGGAGCCTGGAGGGATTTGCATGAACTGGCGCTGAGTGAGATGAGCAGAACCAGAACACTGTTAATGTACTTGCTCATTTCATAAGTGCAACAATCGGACAATTTGGGGGTATTTTTTGATAGAGAATACCATCTGTATCCAGAGAATTATGGAATTTAAACAAAAACCAAAGACATATTACCTTTAATTTAAAAAGATGTTATCTTATTATGTAATCTTACTATCATATTTTGTTTTTTTTCCTTAAGGATATGATTTCGCTCTTAACACATTCAATTTAGATCAATGTATAGCATGGAAACAATGTAAAGACTAACAGACTGTCTTCTGTGCAGGGTGGGGGGAGGGAAGTGAGATTTGGGGAAAAATTCAAAATTCAAAAATAAATAAATTTATAGCTATGTCTATCATCTATGTATCTATATAGAATAATCAGCAGAGGAAAGTCATTAACATGAAGATAATTGGGAAAAGTTTCTTTTTGGAAATGATAACTTAACTAAGATATGAAAGAAACCAGGGAAGCTAAGCAGAGATGGAAGAATCAGGCTTAGGGGACTGGCACTCAGAGTCAGGAGATGGCATATCTCATGAAAGGAACAACAAGAAGGACAATGTCAATGGATCCTAGAATATTTGGAGATGTGTAAGGTTTCAGAAGTCAGGAAATGTGAGAAGGGTGCAGGTTATAGAAGTCTTTATAATTCAAATAGTATTTTATATTTAATCCTAGAAGTAGCAATTTGTTGATTGAATTGGGGATTTAGGATAAGATGAGCTTTAGGATCATTTTGACAGCTGAATCAAGGATAGCTTGGAGTTAGAAGAGACTTGACAAACCAACAAGCAATACTTGACTTGTTGCTCCTGTAAATAGTCCATAT
Source organism: Macrotis lagotis (assembly GCF_037893015.1). Taxonomy (NCBI): domain Eukaryota; kingdom Metazoa; phylum Chordata; class Mammalia; order Peramelemorphia; family Peramelidae; genus Macrotis; species Macrotis lagotis. Next base: position 281,963,514 of record NC_133666.1, read on the forward strand.
GTGAGAAGATAAGCATAGTGGCAATGTCATGGTGGGGGGAAGGGGAAGAAGGTATATGTGAAAGATATTAGAAAGAAATTAGAAATGATGGGACTTCACATCTGGTTTTATTTGGAGGACAAAGATGAAAAGTCAAGAATGAAAATGTAAAAGTATAATAAGTTTCTCAAATTTCAGGTTAAAAAGATTGAATTCTTTAAGAGAATACTCAACCTTCATCTCTCAGTCACCTGGCCACTATGTAAGGAGTCAAGACTCCTGAGTATCTCCCCCTATGTTAATTACTCAGGAGGATAATGATGGGAGACTTGTCCTGCCAGGAAGCAACAAGAAGAGATCAGAGAGTATTATTGTTATAAGGATGAGAAACAATTTGGACAACTTAATATTGTGCAACCTTCATTGTCAGGCCACAAAAGGAGGTTAATAATTTCTCCCCCTTTTTTTTGCATAAATATTTTTCCCTCCCTCCTATTTCAGGATGGTCATTATCTTAATGATCTCAACCTATAAGTTAGAGATAAGATCTTAGAGAATAAAATTTAAAATGTCTAATCAACCCTTTCTGTAAATTTTGTTTTAACCCTATATTTTTAAGATTTTTACAGTTTTAGAGTTCATAAGATGTAAACTGTCTGGGAAGTTGATGGTATGTACCCTCTACAGTAATATCCATGTTAGGAAGATGAGAGGGTTGGGATAGGGTGGTTAAGGAGGGAGGGAAGGTCATCAGTTCTATTTTGTACATGTTGCTCTTAATTTATCTATAGACATCCAGTTTGAGACATGCAATTAGCAACTGGAGATTCAAGACTAGAGCTCAGAAAAGAGTTAGGACTAGACAAATATGTCTGCATAGAGATAATAGAAAAATCAATAGGAGCTCATAACATCTTCAAGTGAAATAGCATAGAGGAAAGAAGGAAGGGGGCCCAGAACAGAACCTTGAGAAACCTGAATGAAGAAACAGCAAAGGAGACTGAAGAGCAGTCAGAGATAAGAGGAAGAGAACCAGAACAGAATAGCATCATGAAAACCTGGAGAGGAGGAACTATTAAGGAGAAAATGATAATTGACAGTATACAAGACTGAAGATTGTTGTTGTTTGTCCTTTGTTCTTCAAGACCATGACCTTGGAAAGGTGATGCCATATGACTTGCAAGTGAATTGCATTTAAGTGAGGGAGAGCTGTACAAGTCATCAGCCTCACTCTCTCTTCTGGAGCCGCCTAGATTTGTGGTGAAATATGGATTAGGATGACTGGAGATGGCCCCATAAAGCGGGAGACCTTGACTCTTTTAAGCTAAGGTTTTTCCCCAGGTCTCTCAGTTTGACTGAGGCAATACCCCTTCAGTGATTAAGATTAGGTAAGAAATGAGGCAAAGAATGACCTCTTTTACCTTTCCCCCAAAAAAAAATCAGTCTGGGAGGGGAAAGATTCTCTAGGTTTCTGAGCAAAACAGAAACAATTACATATTTACATTCATTCTGAGCCAACTGGGCTCAAACAATGTCCAAAGGAGGGTTCTGCTAGGAACTATTATTGACCAATCTCATGAGAGCCAGAATGATCTGGGTTTAAGGCTTGGGCCTTAAGAAAGAAATCTAGCTCGTAAATTCCAAGATATCTTTCAAGCTAATACAAATTTATATTTATTTGAGAATAGTACCCTGAAGTAAGGGTATGATACCCTATGTGGACAAAGGGAAGTGAAGGGGAGGGGAGGGGAGGGGAGGGGAGGGAAGGGGAAAGAAGGGGAGGGGAGGGTAGAGGAGGGGAGGGGAGGGAAGGGGAGGGGGAGGGGAGGGGAGGGGAGGGAAGGGAAGGGAAGGGAAGGGAAGGGAAGGGAAGGGAAGGGAAGGGAAGGGAAGGGGAAAAAAAGAAATATGAGTATGTATGTTATATATATGTATGTATACATATATATGTATATTTGTAGTCAATGCCATTATAAGAAAAATGAAATACTACCAAAGTTCATTTATAATTTTAATGCTATAACAATCAAATTATGAAAAAAGATATCTTATGTGATTTGATAAAATATTAACAAAATGGTAAAGAAGAGATAAACTACTTCTATTTGCTGATCCTATGATGGAAAACTTAGAAAATCCGAGGGAATCAGCATGGATGGTAACTGAGACAAAGTTGCAAAGTTGCAGGCCATAAAACACCACCACCACCCCACAAAAAAAATCAACCATATTTTTATTCAATAATACAAAACCATGGAAGCAAAAATAGTAAAGGAAATCTCAATCTAAATTCAAATTACATAAGATGGCTGGAGATCAACCTACAAAAGCATAAATTCAAATACAATGTGCACATTAAGGAAAGAATATATTAAATAACTAAAAGAATATTCAATTGTCATGCCAATATGATGAGATGACAATATTACAAAGTTAATTTATACTTTTAATACTATACCAAATTATCAAACATATTTTATAGAACTCTAAAAAATAATAGCAAAATTCATTTGGAAAAAACAAAACATCTATAATAAGAAGAAAAATAATGAAAAAGGACAAATGGACTCTCCAAGCATTAAACATTATAAAGCAGCAATCATCAAAAACATCTGGTTTTGGTAAAAAAAAAATTAGATCAATGGAAAAAGTCTAGACAAGGGAGAATCAGAAATTGTAAAACTCAATAACCCAGTGTTTGAGAGATTTTGCCTAGAAATTGCTTGGGGGGAAAAAAACTACTTAATTGCTAAAAATTGCTGGGAAAGCTAAAAAGCAAAATGGCAGAAATAAGATTTAAATCAACACCTCACAATTGTTCCATCACATATTCTTAGTTTTTTTTTGTTTTTGTTTTTGTTTTTTTTGCAAGGCAATGGGGTTAAGTAGCTTGCCCAAGGCCACACAGCTAGGTCATTATTAAGTGTGTAAGGCCAGATTTGAACTCCTACTCCTGACTCCAGGGCCGGTGTTCTATCCACTGAGCCACCTAGCTGCCCCTCCACCACACATTCTAAACTAAAACACAACCTTAATATTAAGGATCACACTACAAAAAAAATTAGAGGAGAAATATTTGTTGTTCAGTTGTGAACTCCTTATGACCCCATTTGGGATTTATTTAAACAATTAATAAATATAGATGATTAACAGTCATTCCCTAATTTATAAGTGATCAAAAAAATAAACAAGCAGTTCTCAAAAAAAAAGAATTATAAAGCTTTATAATCATATGAAAGAATGTTCTAAATTATGAATAATAAGAGTGCAAATAAAAACCTTGAGGTTTTTTAAGACAGTATGAGGGCCCAGGACAGAACCTTGAGAAATCTGGATGAAGAAACAGCAAAGGAGACTGAAGAACAGCCAGAGATAAGAGGAAGAGAACCAGAATAGAACAGGATCATGAAAACCTAGAGAGGAGGAACTATTAAGGAGAAAATGGTAATTGACAGTATCCAAGACTGAAGATTGTTGTTGTTGTTTGTCCTTTGTTCTTCAAGACCATGACCTTGGAAAGGTGATGCCATATGACTTGCCAATGAATTGGACTTAAGTGAGGGAGGTCTGTGTGCAAGTTACCAATCTCACTCTCTCCTCTGAAGCCATCTAGATTTGTGTTGAAATATGGATTAGGATGACTCATACTGTCTAAATGGCAAAGATGACCAAAACGATGGCAATAATCAATGTCAAAGGAGTTTTAGAATGACAAGCCCACTAATACATGGTTGCTGAAATTATGAAATGGTAACCATATTGGAAGACAATTTGGAATTATGCAAATAAAGTTATTAAATATTCATCCTCTTTGAATCATCAATTCTATTTCTGGGCTTATATCCCAAGGAATCACTAAAAAAGTCCCCATATACATCAAAATATTTATAGCAGAAATTTTTTTCTTAGCAAAGTATAGGAAACAAAATAGATGCCCAACTATTGAGGAATGGATAAATAAATTGTAGTATATAAATGTTATAGAATATTACTTTGCTATAAGAAAGTTTGCATGTGATGATTATGGAGAAACCTGGAAGCATCTACACAAACTAATGCAGAGTGAAGTAAGCAGAAATAAAGGGGGGAAAACAATTATATGCAAAGTAATTTCTTGTAGTTGTTCCATGTCCAACTCTTTGTGACCCCATTTGAGGTTTTCTTGACAAGATACTTGACAAGATACATTTCCTCCTCTAGTTCATTTTACAAATGAGGAATCTGAGGCAAAGAGGATTTATTTACCTGAGACAAAGAGGATTTAAGTAACATTCCCAGCTAGTAATTGTCTGAGACCAGATTTGAATGTAGGAAGATGAGTCTTTCTTACTGGATACTGTAATTCCCCTTCCCTCACCTGAAAATCTTCCTTTTATGCATGATTTTCCCCTAGTGAAGTGCTAACAACTTGAGGGCAGGAACTGTCTTTTCTGCTTATATTTGTATTCCTGTGTTAGCACAGTATTTGGCACCTAATAAGCATTTAATAAATGATTATGTTCTGATAGAAAGACTGAATTCATTGAATTCATTATCCTGGAAGTCAGTAAATGATAGTCACCAGACTTTTGATTGAATAATAAATATGGATTAAATGAAACTCTCTTCCTTTGAGTAATAATAATAGTAAGAGTTGTAGAGGGAGAGCATAGAAGTAGGAATGAGAGCAGGAAGCCTTCCAAATCCTCCAACATATATATTATGAATGCAGAAATAACAAGATTAGACAACTGCTTGATTATGTTGAAGAATGAAGGGTGAGGAGTCAAGGAAAATACTAAGATTTCAGATTTGAGAGCCTGGAAGGATCTTGATGTCATGGGCAGAACTGGAAGAGTTAGGAAGAGGATTGAGTTTGGGAGAAAAAAAATGAATTTGATTTTGGATAGGTTGAAGTTGTCAATGTGACAGTTTTGAGAGTACAGCTACCATCAAGGAACATAGGTGATGAACCACTGACAGGGACTAAAACAACACAGACAAGAAGATGGAGGAAGAAAGTATTGTCAGGAAAACCTAGAGAAGGTATTAGTCACCAAAGAGTGTTCTAAAAAAAACGAAGGTCATCAAATTTGGCAATTAAGAGATCACTGGGAGAGTAGTTTCATTGAGTGATGAATTCAGAAATCTGATTACAAAAGGTTGAGAAATGAGTAAGAGGAGAGCAAGTGGAGGCAATAGATACTGACAGTTGTTTCTTTTTTCCTGGATGTGAAATGGATGGAAGATATGGGTCAACAGCTTGAGAAAATTTAAAGGGTTTCATGAGGGTTTTTTTTTTTTTAGATTTTTCAAGGCAATAGGGCTAAGTGGCTTGCCCAAGGCCAACATGGCTAGGTAATTATTAAGTGTCTGAGGCGGAATTTGAACTCAGGTACTCCTGACTCCAGGGCCAGTGCTCTATCCACTGCGCCACCTAGCCGCCCCTTCATGAGGGTTTTTTAAAGAATGAAAAGAGATGGGTTTGGTTGTAAGTAGCAAGCTTGTAAATAATTGACTCAAATTTAAGTCTTTTAACATCAAGACTCGGGTATCCAGAAGGCAAATGATTTGATACCTGGAGAAGAGTCCCAAGGAATGAAGGCTAGACTCCTGTTATAAAGCCTAAGGAAGGAAAGAATTTCAAGGATAATAGATGAAGAGGACAACCAGTCAAGTGAATGTTTTTAAAGATTTATTGCCCCATCACCCAGGTACAAGGGACTAGTGCATGTTTGAGGACAGAAAGGGCAAAGAATGAATTGAAGGCAGTTTGACTGTAGGGAGGACAGGTAGGTGGTACAATGGAGAGAGATGAGCCTGGAGTTTTCCTGATTCTTACTGAGTTCAATTCAGACACCTAGAGTTGTGTGACCCTTGACAAGTCACTTAACCCTGTTAACTTTAGTTCTTCACAAATGAGTCAGAGAAGGAAATGGCAAATAATTTCAGTATCTTTGTCATGACAAATCCCAAATGAGGTGACAGAGTTGGACATGACTATAACAACTGAATACTATAGTGGAAAGAACAATCATCAGACTCAAGTTCAAATTTTTACTTTGCACTGCAACTTTGGTCAAAGTTACCTCATTTCTCAGTCTCATTTTACTCATCTGTGAAATGAAATTTTACTAGATAATTTCTAAAGCTCCTTTTGAGCTCTAAATCCTATGAATAGGTGTAAAAAGGGAAATACATGTGACAACAAAGTTCTTCAGACATCAAAAGAGATTTTATCAACAGGAAGAGTAGGCGACCTTGCTTCCAGATGTTCCTGATAAAACATGCTACCCAGCCCTTGAGAGAGATGAAGAGAGAACAAATTAAGACAAACTTTATTTTTCTGGACATGACCAATGCAAATATTTGTTGTGCTTGACGACCTGCTTGGGGCAGAACTTTTGTATATTTTCCTGAGAAGAGAGGAAAGTGAAGGGGAAATAGGAGAAAGAAAAGGCATATTTTCATCAATTGAAAAAATATTTAATTTTTTTTAAAAAGCAGGAAAGGTAATTTTATGAAAACTTTTATTAAAAAGCAAACTTTTATGAAAAACATTTATATAAAAAATGTGCTACTTTTGATAGATTTTTTTGTAATTTTTTCTTTTTTTATTGATTTTTTTTTTATTTTTCCAATTATGTTTTTTAGGGGGGTTTTTTTTGGCAAGGCAAATGGAGTTAAGTGGCTTGCCCAAGGCCACACAGATAGGTAATTATTAACTGTCTGAGGCCCATTTTGAACTCAGTTACTCTTGACTCCAGGGCCGGTTGCTCTATCCACTGCACCCCCCAGCCACCCCCCAATTACATTATAAAAGTTTTGCAGCATTCATCCACATGCATATTTTTAAGTTACACAGTTTTCTTCCACTTTCTCTTCCCACCCTTCTCCCCTCAGTATACTAAACATTGTACTTGTGCTTTTGTGTTTAACATATTTACATATTAATCATTTTCTGTATGAAGAATTAGGACAAAGGGGGGAAAAAGAAAACCATAGAATAGGAAGGAAAAACATAAAAGTATTCATTCATATTCTGTATTTTGTTTGTTTTTTGCTTTGTTTTGTTTTTTTCCCTTCATTTGGATGTGGATGGCATTGTTCATAACAGGTATCCCAGGATTGTCCTAGCTCTCTGAACTGCTGAGAGGAACTGTAATCATAAAAACTGATCAACTCACAATGCTGTTAGTGTGTATGATGTTGTTTTTTTTTTATTCTGCTCCCTTTGGGACAAAGTAAAATAACTTATTATATACATTTTAATCAACTTTAAATTTTTTGACTTGTTTTGCACAATTTAACATTATTTATAATACTTTCACAGATCTATTTCAGTTCATCATGAAACCATTCTTTTATCAGATTGATATTAATTATAATTTTTATGACCATCTCATTTTTTCCAAGTCTAGACTTAAATATGACCCATTGGTTTTCAATGAGATTTAAATCAGTCAAGTTTCCAAATCAATTAAACAGTTTTATTTCTATCTCTTCAATAAATTTATTTTTTACTGTATTTTATTTTTTCCCAATTATATGTCAAGACAATTTATTTTTAAAGATTTTGACTTCTAAATTTTTCCTTCTCTCTCCCTCCCTCCCCTCTCTTCCTAAAAAGTAGGGGATTTGATATAGATTATATATGTGTAGTTATGTAAAACATATTTCCATATTAACCCTAATTGTCAAAGAAGAAACAAATTTAAAAAAAAAACATAAAAAATAAGTAAAAAAAAGTTTTCTTCAGTCCATGCTCCCAGTTCATCAGTTCTCTATCTGGATGTGGGTAGAATTTCATGTTAAGGTCCTTTTTACTTGTCTTAGATCACTATAATGCTGAGAAGAGCTAAATCATTCATAGTTGATCACAATGTTCTTGATACTTTGTACAGTGTTTTCCTGGTTCTGCTCATTTCACATTGTATTTGTACAATTCATTACAAATTTTTCTAAAAGCTGCCTGCTAAACATTTGTAATATTCTATTACAATCATATACCACAACTTGTTTGGTCATTCTCCAATTGATGGGTATTCCCTCCATTTCCAATATTTTGCCACCATGAAAGGGCCCCTTTTTTAATGATCATTTTGAAATACACACCTAATAGTAGTATTGCAGAATCATCTTGTATAAATTTCTAATTTAAAATTCTAATTCTTCATACAGAAATATTTTGTGACATTGGCATTGTGTAGGGCCATGTTGCAGTATTTCATCTCTATTTAGAACTTTCTATAATTCTGAAATAATTCTTCTTTATCAATATTTTTGTGAAAATTTATCATTCCTTCAATCCTGACCAGACATCTAGTACCATTAAAATTTTTTTAATCTCAAAATTTGAGGATTCCCCCCCAAGGAAGTTTGGAATTAGTAAAAGAATTGCACAATTTACAAAATATAATCCAATTCATTTTATCTTTCTCATCAATTTGTAGGCCCAATTTATTGTCTATTTATAGCATCTTTCCCAAGAATATGTAATTCATTGTAGAGGGAGAGCATAGATTCATTAAGGTGACCACCTACTTTCTTGAAATAGATATTTTTCCCAGAATCTCAGAATGAATGAGTTAATGAAAAGACTTTTATTGAGTGGCTGCATTGTGCCCAACAGGCACTATTGTAGGCACTAGAGATACAAAGATAAAAGTGAGATAATCCCTGCCCTCAAGGAGCTTACAATTTAATAGGAAGAAATCACACAACAGGAAAATGGTGAACAGAGAAGGGAATTTTAGTCTGGGGAGGCAAAGTTGTAAGTGGAACTACCTTTCCCTTTCCAGAAACATTGACAGTTTTGATTCAATTTCTGTTCCCAGAAGAGGTTGAGTGGAGTAGGGAAAGCAAGGTATGACATGGAGAAAAGTATACAAATGAGGTAGGGTGGCTGGAAGTAAAGCCAACTAGATTTTATCATTTAGGCCAACTGGTACTCATTCACTTGCCTGATAATCAATTTGAGCTTCAGGATAGAGAGATCTAGATTGAGTGATTGATCTCTGCTTCAAATGGTACTGTTCCAATTCCAGAGGTAGGTGCAGTGTCAAGGCAGATAGCAAGATGTCCTAAAATGTGTGGGATGAAAGGATAAATTGAAAGGGATCACAAAACCTCTCTATAAAAATCCCTGGAAAAACTGTCTGTATTGGCTAAGAAATGGAGTGGTGGACCAGTGGAATAGACTAGGTACAATAGCAGAAAATGATCATAGTAATCTGTTGTTTGATAAACCCAAAGAGTCCAGCTATTGGGATAAAAGCTCTCTCTTTGATAAAAACTGCTGGGAAAATTGGAAGTTAGTATGGAAGAAACTTAGATTAGACCAACACACCCTTTACCAAGATCTCACACCCTTTACCAAGATAAAATCAAAATGGATACAGGATTTAGACATAAAAAAACAATGCTATAAACAAACTAGAAGATCAAGGAGTAGTTTACCTGTCAGATCTTTGGAAAGGGAAGCAGTTTATGACTAAGGAAGAGATGGAAAACATCACTAAAAACAAACTAGATGATTTTGATTGCATTAAATTAAAATGCTTTTGCACAAAACCACTGTAACCAAGATCAAAAGAAATGTAGTAAACTGGGAAACAATCTTTACAACTAGTAATTCTGACAAGGGACTCATTTCTAAAATATGCAGAGAACTGAGTCAAATTTAAAAAAAAAACCATTCCCCAATTGACAAATGGTCAAAGGATATGCAAAGGCAATTTACAGATGAGATCAGTAATCTGATTACAGATGAGTAATTCATAGTCATATGAAAAATTGCTCTAAATCATTACTTATTAGAGAAATGCAAGTTAAATCTTCTCTGAGGTACCACCTCATACCTCTCAGACTGGCCAATATGACCAGAAAGGAAAATGATCATTGTTGGAAGGGTTATAGGAAATCTGGGACACATTACATTGTTGGAGGAGCCATGGACTCATCCAACCTTTCTGGAGAGAAATTTGGAACCAAGCTCAAAGGGCAACAAAAATGTGCATACCCTTTGATTCAGCAATACCATTACTGGGTCTATACCCTGAAGAGATGATGAAAAAGGCTAAAAATATCACTTGTACAAAAACATTCATAGCAACCCTGTTTGTGGTGGCAAAGAATTGGAAATCAAGTAAATGTCCTTCAATTGGGGAATGGCTTAGCAAACTGTGGTATATGTATGTCATGGAACACTATAGTTCTGTTAGAAACTAGGAGGGATGGAAATTCAGGGAAGCATGGAAGGATTTGCATGAACTGATGCTGAGTGAGATGAGCAGAACCAGAAAAACATTGTATACCCTAACAGCCACATGGGGGTGATGATCAACCTTGATGGATTTGCTCATTCCATCAGTGAAACAGTCAGGGCCATTTTTGGGGTATCTTTGATAGAGAATACCATCTGTATCCAGAGAAAGAACTGTGGAGTTTGAATAAACACCAAGGACTATTGCCTATAATTTAGAAAAAAAAAATTTTTGTTATCTTATTGTTTGATCTTGCTATCTCTTATATTGTATGTTTCTTCCTTAAGGATATGATTTCTCTCTCATCACAATTCAATTTGGATCAATATATACCATGGAAACAATGTAAAGACTGACAAATTGCCTTCTGTGGGGAGTAGGGGAGGGAAGCAAGATTGGGGGGAAATTGTGAAACTTAAAATAAATAAAATCATTAAGCATGAAAAGAAAATCCCTGGAAATCTGGTCTCTCCTCAAACATGGGCAAGATCCTACTTCCCAAGACAGCCAATTTCACTTTTTCTGCTTTTCAACTACTTTTTGTGACCCCATTTGGGGTTTTCTTGGCAAAGAGCAGTTTGCCATTTCCTTCTCCAGCTCATTTTACAGGTGAGGAAACTGAGGCAAACAGGGTTTATCGATCCACCTAGGGTCATGAAACTAATAAGTCAGGAAAATGAGTATTCCTAAGTCCTGCTCAGATGCCTTCTCCACTGTGTTGCTTCTCTGCCCCATTCAACTTTTAGGTAGTTCTAAATGTTAGGGACTTTTTCTTGTCCTTTATTCCCAATTCTGTCCTTCACAATAAAGTAGAAGAAATTTAATCCCTTTTCCATTAGACAGTCTTAAAGACTTAGATCTTTTCTTCAGTCTAAACATCCCTAGTTCTTTCAGCCTATTTACATATAACATGGCTTTGAGACTCCCTTCTCAACCTGGTTCCTTTTCTCTGAATTGTCTCTAATTTTTTTTAATCTTTTCTAATGGTATTTTTGAGGGAATTTATTTCTAGACATTGTAAACCTTTGGTTTTATGTAATTTTGGCAGTATTGATGCAGGAATTTATGGACATAGGAGATGTGATTAGATGCCAGTGGTTTCCTATTGTTCAAAGTAACTCCATTGTTAAATGTAAATTTGCCAAAATGGGAGGGACCTCAGCTGGCTCCCCCTTCCTCCAGCTTCCATCTTCTAGTCTTTACCTGACCTTGGCCATGCTGTTGTTGGTAGGTCAAGCTTATGCTGTCGAGACAATCATCTTCCATAGGAAATGACAAGTTGGACTTAGAGGTCACGCACTTTGGGACAGGAAAGACCAGCGAGTAGCTTGCCAGTAGCCAGGTGCTGGACCATTCCCCAATTACCATCCTTGTCCAGCCCACTACACAGAAGTGTATTTTAAATCTAACTGGAGAAGAGAAGTTCGCTCTTCTCTCTGCTATCTCTTTCTTGGAATGGATATTTTCTTTCTTTTTCTCTCCCTAAGCTAGAGCCATTCTCCTGGACAGGGCCCACTGGGGAACCATGGACCTCTATGCCAGATTAATCTGGCCCTCTCTCCTTTCCCTCTCAGCCAGGTCTCCTGGCTGCTTCCCTTTTTGCTCTCTTTTCCCTCAGGCACCTGACCTGATCCTTTGTTATTTAACCTGTCTTCTAGAGACCTGCTATCTCTCCAGAAGAAAAAAAAGATTTAATCTATAAACTTGGCAGTATTGTTTAATAAATCCTGAGTGGTTTTAAAACTCCTTGGCTAAATGTGAATTCATTCACTTTCACCAACGAATCCTCTGGCAACAATATTGAAACATAGCAATTCCATCACTTTTCTGTTCAAAAATATTTTGTGCATCCTCACTATCTCAAATAAAATGTAGATCTTTATTCTGGTCTTCATGATGCCAACTCTTTCAACCTTATTTACTGAGTTTTTTCCCATTAGGGAAATTCCTCTAGAATAATCACATTTTGCTCTAAACTAAAAAAGATAGGATTTAAAATGTGAAAGCAGTTCAGATAGATTTAAGTGACTCAGTGATTTTCTATTACCAAAAAACCTACCTTTGATAGAATTCTAGAAATAATTAAAGAAAAGATGGAAGATATGGCAATGCAAATGTTTTTATGATTTTATAAGGCACAAGTCAGTAATGTAAGAAAAATATGGTTCAGTTTTTAAACTCTGAACTATTAAAACAACGCCATTTCAACATGACTAAATGTTTTTTAAAAATTAAATGCAAAACCATAAAAGCACCTGGGTGGTCACAAATATTGTTTTAATTACACTCCTTTCATTGAGAGAAATTATCAAAAATCTCTTCCCTTACTCCAATTCCATTACTTACTCCAACACCAAAATGTTTATCTCTCTTGCTCTTTGGAGATAACTGAGACCTTCATTTGCAAAACTGAGGCCTTCATTTCTGCATTTAAAATGAACAAAGGAATGTCTTGTATAATGAGTTGTACTGATCAAAAATGTATTGTAAAGAAGAGCTTTCTTTTTATTAGTGCATGTGAATTATATTTAGCAATAATCAACTCAAGTCATTAATGGAAGTATTGGAGCAGAAAAATCAGTGTTAATTTCTGTAACCCACAACAGAAGCAGTGAAAAGAAAATTGGAAGCAGTACAGTAACATAATATAATAATGGAAGACAGCATACTTGTTAATCAGCCTTGCAGTTCTAAATCCTAATCCTCCAAAGTTAAATTAATAATTCTTTTGCACAAAATTGAAATTACTGGTACTACAAAACGATTCCATAAAATACAGTGATACTTCCATTTATACACTAGGAGGTGGGAGAACTGGGAAGCTGGGAGGGTGGAAAAACTTCTTTTAACCAAAACCAGCCTGGATGTGAAAGGGGCTGAAGGAAGTTACTCTAGTGCAGAGTTGGAAAAATAATGGTTGAGTAGAAAGAGGAATGAAATTGTCTCAGAAACAATTGACTAGTAGGGAAGCTAGGTTGTTCAGTAGATAGTGCTCAGTCTTAAAGTCAGGAAGATTCATCTTCCCAAAGTCAAATGGGCCTCAGACACTAGCTGTGTGACCTTGGGTAAATCATTACCTCCATTTCCTCATCTGCAAAATGAGGGGGAGAAAGAAATGGCAAACCATTTTACTATCTTTGTCAAGAAAACTCCTGATCAACAACAACACAATGACAACAGTCTTAACTTCAGAGGAATGGGTGAATCATTCCTTTCCTTCTCCTGGAAGACAGGTTGTTGATTCTGAGTATAAAACAAGGTGATGTGATGATGTTTTGTCCTTTATTCTTTTTTTAATTTTAATTTTATTTATTTATTTAATTTATTCATTTAATTTATTTATTCATTCTATCTACCCATTTATTTATATAATTTTTATTTATTTATTTAATCTTTCTTTGTTTAATTATGTTGAGCAATTTGCTCTAGGTCATACAACTAGGCAATTATTAAGTGTCTGAGGTATGATTTGAATTTAGATCCTCCTGACTCCAGCGCCTGGACTCTATCCACTGTACCACCTAGCTGCCCCTTTATCCTTCTTGAAGAAGATCATGACATCAAGAGGTGATGCCATGATGAGTACATGAATTGGATTTGAGTGAAGGGGTGCTAAGTCACCAGCCTCACTTTCTCCTCCAGAGCCATCTGGATCCAGTGGCCAGATATGAATCAGTACAACTGAAGATGGTCCTGCAAGTAAGGCAATCAGGGTTAAGTAACTTGCTCATTGTTACATAGCTAGTAAGTGCATCTAGGTGGTACAGTAGATAAAACACTGGTCTTGGAGTTAGAATCTAGCCTCAGACACTTGACAAAATAAGGTATTTGTTGCCAGATGTGGTCAATGTGTTATTTGTTTTTAACTGTATTTCTTTGTTACAAAGGATAGTTTTTTTGTTTTGTTTTGTTTTTTTAATTGGAAAGAGGCATGAGAAGTAATAGATATATTTCTCTTAGAAAGTATCACCAAAATACTGGGCTACTGCTTTTCTCTCCTAGGTATGTATCCTATCTCCCCTGTTTGATGATCTCTAATCCTGATAACAAAACTCACTTTCGCATTCATTTCTGCTGTTTCTCAGATCTTTTCTGTTACTCCACAATAGCAGGTTCTCCTTGCCTAATCCATAATGGTAAATTAATTTTTCTAGCGACTGGTTCATTCTCTCTTTTCCTTTGCGTTATCCTTCTGAAAGCTCACTATCCTACTCAATTTCTGTGCAGCCTGCCTTACATCATCTACAAACAAGCTCCACTTGCTATCTTTATAGGTAAAGTCAGCTAAGAATTACAGCTTTCAAAGTGCTTCAGGAGAAATTCCATTTTGCTGTGTTCTACAGACAAACAAAAATAGGTTTTCTTTTAGCTAAGCCTGGATCCCTGTTCAGGTTTAGGAATTAGGTCTGGAATCAGCACCAGTGGGAATAATAAAGCTCCTCTGACTGCTGGCAAACCTACCAAGATTTTCCAAAAGGAAAAAAAGAGATGATTTAGATGTCTGCATCTGAGTCCAGTCATCATATGGGACTTGGGAAAATACCACAAGGCAACACTGGGTACCAATAATCCATATGCCTTAGAATTCCTTTAAATGCCACCTACTACTCAAGGTCTTTCTTAATCCCCAGCTTGTAAATACCTCTTTCATAAATGAATTACAGTCTATTTGTTTTGTACATGTTTTTGTATATACTATTATGTTTACATGGGGTTTTTTTAGTTTTTTTTTTTTGCAAGGCAAATGGGGTTAAGTGGCTTGCCCAAGGCCACACAGCTAGGTAATTATTATGTGTCTGAGACCAGATTTGAACCCAGGTATTCCTGACTCCAAGGCCGGTGCTTTATCCACTACGTCACCTAGCCGCCCTGTTTATATGTTTTTTTCAATCGAATATAGACTCCTAAAATTCTTATAGTTCTTTCTGGGAAGGAAGAGGGGGGACATTTGGGGGAGGATTTGTGGGCAATATTAAAAAAACAAAAAATCAATAAAAATTTATTTTATAAAAGGGAATAAGGGCAGGGGAAAGGAATAAGCATTTCTATAGAGCTTGCTATGTGTCAGGCATTATACTAATCACTTTTTTGGGGAGGAGGGAGCAAGGTTAAGTGACTTGCTCAAGGTCACATGGAGGTAAGTATCAAGTGTCTCAGTTCAGATTTGAAATCAGTTGCTTCTTACTCCAGGGCTGGTTCTCTGTCCACTGCACCACCTATTCCCCCTATACTAATCACTTTTTTTCAAAAATTATCTCATTTGATCCTCACAACCCTTCATGATAGGTGCCATTATTATTCCCATTTTAAATTGAGGAAACAGAGAAAAAGAGGTTAAATGATTTACCCAGGGCCATATAACTAGTGAGTGAAGTTGGATTTTAACATAGGTCTACCTAATTCCAGGCCCAGAGTTCTGAACAACAGGATTGTAAGCTCCTTGAGAGGACAGGGTATATTTCATTTTTGTCCTCAAACAGCTAACAATGCCAGCACAAAGTAGAGGCTTAATAAATGCTTATTGATTGATTCACAAGTTAATAAAAGATCATCACTGTAACTATAAACTTTTCTTTACCAGTGTCAGCCCTTGATTACACATTTTCTCTGATTTCACTGGGGTCACCCTCTTCTGATTGTAATTCCCAAGAATTATTAATTCTATGCTTTTAACATCTTGTGATTAATTTTTTTAAATTGTATGCAACTTAATTAGTGTAAGGTTATTATCCATTCACTGGACTTTGCATAGATAACAATTTAGCAAATAATGTGCCAGAATACCATATAATTCATTTTTTTATAATATCCATTTTCAAGAAACTGGGAATTCTACTCATAAGGGAGGAAACCATTTACACTAAAGGTTTATTTATATCAAAGAGGTTTGATTTTATAAGTGACCCCACACTCATGGCCCTAGCACAGGTCTCAAAATTTCAGCTTTCATCCTACAGATTGAAACCAAAAGGGCAGTGATTTTAGAATCAAAGGATATACATTAAAATTCCAGTCCTGCTTCTACCTGGCTGTGGTTCCTTTGACAGATCATTTATCTCAGTAAGCCTTGATTTCCTCTTCAGTAAAATTAGGGGCTTGGATATCAACGGTACTGCTTTTCTAGTTACAAATCCTATAACCTTACTGTATTGCCATGGTGGATAAGTCTCCTTTCACCAAAGATGATTAAGCAGAGAATGTATAATTACTTGTCAAAGATATTGGTGAACAGGACTGACTATTTGAATAGGACTTTATTTGAATTAAATAACCTTTGATGTCCTTTCTAATTATAAAATTCTGAGTAGGATCAAGTCAACTTCAATGTGCCTCAGTTTTCTCAGATCTACAAAGAGAGTAACTATTTACACCACCCTATAAGATTGAGGTGAGGAGCAGTATGGTGGTAGTGGAACTGGATAATGAAGGTGGGAGAAAGGGAGGCTCAGGGAAAAGGAATTATGCTAAAGTCAATTTAGGAGACAATCACCTATAATTGAATTATATTACTGAAGCCCTTAAATTATCCAATTCAGTGCTCAGTGCCCAATTCACTCTCCCTGTCCTCAGCTAACTTTGGTCTTTACCAGCACACCCTGTACCCTTGACCTCTACCCTTGGAGGACAGGGGAAATCAGAACTGGGGGACTGGACAGCACCAAGGTGGCATAACTGGGGAGGGCAAAACAGCTTCCCATGTCTTGAAATTAAAGATCAGTTTTCGATTTCCTTTGCCTACATTGTTCTAGAGGTTTGAAGTCCTGCAACCAATATGGGGGAGGGGTCCTTGTTGAGTATGTGACAGTAGAGCCTTGGGGATCAGGGCAATGACTCTGCGCAGGTCCTTCCTTCCCATATATCACTCCAGCTGCTGGGGGACTTTGCTGCCATGCCATACAGAGGAGTGTGGAAAATCCCGGGAAGGAAGATCCACTTCCTAGTTCCCCCTCTATGATGTTATGTATCCATATTGTTCTCTTTCCTTATTCTCTTCCCACTCTTTTCCCTCCCCTCTGACTCTTCCTTCTCTATATTCAGTTTTCTCCTCCTTTCTCTCCTTTATCATTTTTCTTCTCTCTTCTCAGTGTTTATAATTGAATTCTGCTAAATTTACATAAGATGTGACTCAACAATCTTTTAAGCATTATGATTTATTGGATAGGGAATTGATTTTGGAGTCAGGAAATTTCACTTCTGGGACACAGAGTTGTGCTGATTCTGGGCAAGTTATTTACCCATTCAGTGCCTTAGAAGAATCCCTCCTCCTCAAAACAACAACATCCAATGAACACTGCTAGGCTTATTTGAAAAAAAAATTTCTATGAGCCTATTCCATATCATAGTAGATTGTCCTACCTAATCTTTTGCTCAGAAAATAAATTCTTCATCTGTTCATTTACACTGGTGATGAACCCTTTTGAATTTAACTAGGCTAATCCACAAACTATCAACTTTAATCTGTCAGTCAGCCTGTACCTGAAGACTTTTTGGCACATAGGAGCCATCAGAGCCTATGCTGGTATACACTTCAAACAGTGATGAACCAGAAAAGTGATACTTTTATGAAGTATCAGATGAAAGTTTTCTTATGACATACTACACTATTTTTATTTCTCAAGATAGTCTTTTAAAAAGTTGACATCTTTTTTTAATATCAACTATATTTCTCAAGGTATCCTAATATTCTTTGCTTTTCTGACAATTATCTCTTATAATGAAGAATTCAAAAGAAGTAGGAAGAAGTTGAGCAAAATTAGCAAACATACTGAAAAGTTCTGCTTTTCACATCCATAGTCTCCAATCCCTTAAAGAACATTGGGTGTATATGAGGGTGATGAGACAGTGGGGGGGAGGTGGCAAGTAGGTCTTCTCTTAACTCTTCTTTGATTGGCAAAAAAAAAAGAAACTAAAAAAAAAAAGGGGGTGGCTAGGTGGCGAAGTGGATAAAGCACCGGCCCTGGAGTCAGGAGTACCTGGGTTCAAATCTGGTCTCAGACACTTAATAATTACCTAGCTGTGTGGCCTTGGGCAAGCCACTTAACCCCGTTTGCCTGGCAAAAAAAAAAACCTAAAAAAAAACTGTTCTTTGATGCCAGCCTTAGTCATTATAATTTCCAAGTATTCAATTTCAATTGTTTTGTTGTCAGACAACACAGATTTTACATTTATTTAAGAATTTTTTTTTTAGATTTTTCAAGGCAATGGGGTTAAGTAGCTTGCCCAAGACTACATGGCTAGGTAATTGTTTGAGGTCAGATTTGAACTCAGGTACTCCTGACTCCACGGCCGGTGCTCTATCCACTGCACCACCTAGCCACCCCCTATTTAAGAATTTTTAAAAAACTATATAGAGTTACCTATTGAGCTGTTCTGTGAGCATACATTTGAAGAGCAGTAAAAGTGTTGCAGAGAGAAGATAAACTATTCAAAGTCCTTTAATCTTAAGTATATTCCCATTCCCAGAAACAGCTAAGTGATGAAATGGATAGACCCCAATCCCTGGAGTCTGGAGGACTTGACTTGAAATATGACCTCAAATCTAGGTATATGACCCCTAGGCAAGTCACTTAACCCTGTTTTCTCAAAAAACAAACAACTACCAGACTGAACTACTCCCATGAACTCTTGAAAACTTTTCCATATTATGCCCAAATCTCATTTCAAGGCAATAAACAAAGATATCCTACAAGGAGGTTTTCATAGATCCCAAATGGGCAAACATCTTAGTTCTTCTTGTCTTTTTTGACAATCACAATTTTACCGAATTATTTTTTTTAATTAATTTCTTTTCATCCATTTGCACATGCATATTTTCAAGTTACAAAATTTCCTTCTACCCTCCCTTCCCACCTGCAAAGAGTCAGATTAGCATTGTACACACATATTTTGATAAACATGTTTACAGAATAGTATTAATTGGTTTTGGTATGAGGAATTAGGATTAAGGGAAAGAGAGACATAAGAGATAATTTTTATAAAGTGTTCATCAGATTTGTTTTGTTTTTCTTCCTCTGGTTGGGGATAACATAGTCCATAGCTGGTCTAATATAGCTCTCTGAACTGCTGATAGGTGAATTATTTTTTTAATTATTTTAAATTCATAACCATTAACTAAAACTTATTTTTCAAATGAACAAAAATGATGAAATATCAAACTGTAAACTCCAAATTATTCCTAATTTGTTATAAAAGAAAGAATGCTAATTTTCACAAAGTTTTAACCAAAATGCTGGGGCTTTTTTAGTTTTTTTTCTCTTCTGGTCCCAGTCTTCTGTTTATTTTGTTTTGTTGTTATGGCAGAGTATGTAGTTCTAGTCAGTGTTTTTGTTGTTCTGATCCTGTTTTTTTTCTACTCTGCTTCTTTTCACGACTTCTCATAGTGCTTCTTATTTTTCATATTTGTCATTCCTTATGTTGCAACATTTACCTGTTCCATTCATACACTATCATTTGTCAGCTACCTTTCAACCAATGAACATTTAGATTATTTCATGCATATGTGTAGGATTGCTATTATAAAGCAGACAGAGGAGTCTGTGTACTTAATTTGGGTTTATTTCTTTCCTTTTGATACCTTGTCCCATGCCAAAACCTCATTGTCTGAGCTCTCATAGAAATTTGTTTCTTGTTTATTATTAGTGTTCATCTCCTGGCTTGATCCTCCTTTGTCTAGTGGTTTCTATAAATATTAGAATAAATTCTAAATGTAATAGATATATGATGTGCCTGTATTATATAATGGATATATGATATATAATTCTACATATAATAAATTCTATAAATAATGGAATAAAGCTGTTATGAATATTGTTGTAGAGATTGCTTTCCCTTTCTCTCCACAGGATCCTTAGGATAACGTGCTGATAGTAGAAATCACTATGTCAAAAGATATAAGCAGTTTTGTTATTCTTATTATATTTCATTAACCTCGTTGGTAAGAATTTTTAAAGAATTAGAAGGTTATAGCTAACATTTATATAATACTTTGAAGGTTTGCAAAGCACTTTCACATTAATCATATGAATTAGTAGCATTTCATAAAGTTTTCAAGTAGTCAGTAAAAATAAAAACCTAATAAAAAAGCCACAATAGGAACCAAAACAAACCAGCTCCAGCAATCCAGAAACAGAACACAGAGCACCTGGGTCCATGGCAGTAGTGGTGGTTTCCAGACCTCTCAGCCCAGGGTTTTCCAAGGACAACTTGGAAGATCAGCAGAAAACTGCCACAGCAGAGTGAGAAGGCAGCCCAGTTCAGTGAAGGCCTCAGAGAAGATCAGGCCCCTGGGAACCAGAAGCAGGCCTGGGGAGCCATTTAGCAGGAAGCCAAACAGCTTCTGTTTTCAGAGTCCTCACCCCAAGTATGGGGTAAGGAGAGATTGCAGAGGTCTCTTTCCTATTCCTGAAACAGGATTCTGTTGCTTCACCCATGTTCAGATCCAGGTCCCAATTTGAGGCCCCAGTCTCAGGAAAAGGAGAAGCACCGCAGAATTTACTGCCTGCAGCAGAGCAGGGACTCTCCTCAAGGTTCCAGGGCAGAAAGGAGTGCTTGTCACCCTGGAATAGAGCACAGGCCAGGAGAGCCATCATAGACTCTCATAAGAACTTGGAGGAATTGAGACCTTGAAAGTCCTGGGGGGGAGGGGGTAATTCCTGAAAACAACTGCAAAAATCCTTAAAAGTTTGGGACAGAATGTCCTCCACCCTGGAAGCAGAGACCCACCTTAACAAAGAGTTAAAATCAAGTCAAACTGGGGAAATAAGCAAACAATAGAAATAAGCAAACAAAAACAAAATCCAACCATAGACAATTACTTTGGTCCTATGGAGAATCAAAATACACACTCAGAACACAACAAAGTTTCTGAATCCAAAGCCTCCAAGAAAAATATGAATGGGTCTCATGCTATGGAGGTGCTCAAAAAAGATTTTGAAAATCAAGTAAGAAAGGAAGAGGAAAAATTGGAAAGAAAAATGAGAGCAATGCAGGAAAATCATGAAAACCAAACAAGCAGCTTGGTGAAAAAGATAGAAAAAAAATACTATACAAAATAACATCTTAAAAACGAGTTTGACTGTGGTATATGTATGTCATGGAACACTATTGTTCTATTAGAAACCAGGAGGGATGAGAATTCAGGGAAACCTGGAGGGATTTGCATGAACTGATGCTGAGTGAGATGAGCAGAACCAGAAAAACACTGTACACCCTAACAGCAACATGGGGGCGATGTTCAAACTTAATGGACACACTTATTTCATCAGTGAAACAATCAGGGACAATTTTGGGCTGTCTGCAATGGAGAATACCATCTGTATACAGATAAAGAGTGGTGGAGTTTGAACAAAGTTCAAGGACCATTCCCTTTAATTTAGGGAAAAAACCAGATATCTTATTGTCTGATCTTGTTATCTCTTATACTTTTTGTTTCTTCCTTAAGGATATGATTTCTCTCTCATCACACTCAATTTGGATCAGTGTACAACATGGAAACAAAATAAAGACTGACAGATTGCTTTCCATGGGGGGAGGGAAGTAAGATTGGGAGAAATATTGTAAAACTCAAATAAAATCTTTAATAAAAAAAAAACAGTTTGAGTCAAATGGAAAAAACAGTCTAAAAGGATGATGAGAAGAAAACCTTAAAAAAAACAGAATTGGCTAAATGGAAAAGGAATGACAAAAGCTCTCTGAAGAAAATAATTCCTTCAAATATAGAGTGGAGCTAAGGGAAGCTGATGACTTTTTGAGAGATGAAGAAACAATAAAGATGATACTGATAACTCATATGAACCTTCTCATTTATTAGCACAGTAGAAGGAACCTACATACTTAACCCCATTGCCTTGCAAAAAAAAAATCTAAAAAGAAGGAAACTACATAGACAAGACACAGGAGAGAGTTGAATTTGAAGGTATAAAATATCAAAAGGATGGAGTTAATGGGAGAGAAAGGAATGTACTGGGAGAAAGGGAAAGGAGAGGTAGAATGGGATAAGAGGGGGAAGGTGAAGGGGAGTGAGTGAGCCTTTACCCTCATGGGAAGTGATTCAGAGAGGGAATAACATACACACTCAATTGGGTATAGAAATCTACCCTAGAGGAAAATAGGAGAGGAAAGGGATGAAAGAGAGGGGAAGGAGGTGGTATGATAGAAAAGAGGGAAGATTGAGGAAGAGGGTAGTCAGATACATCACACTTTTGAGGAGGAACAGGGTGAAGGGAGAGGGAGGATAGAATAAATGGGGATGGGGAAATAGGATTCAGCTAGCAATAACAACTGGAAAAAATGTTGAAGCAATTTCTCTGATGAATTTATGATAAAGAATGCTATCCATTTCAAAGTCAGAGATGATGGTGTCTGAATAGACAGAAGCATACTTTTTTTCCCTTTATTTTTCTTGAGGTTTCTCTTTCTTTGGGGGGATTATGTTAACTTTTACAACTTGACTATTGTGGTAATGTTTTTCATTTTTAACCTATACCAAATAACTTGCTTTCTCAATGGGGAAAGTAAGTTGGGAGGAAGGGAGAGAGTTTGAAACTCAAGGTTTTTGAAGTAAATGTTGAAACTTGCTTTTGCATGTATGGGGGGGGATTTAAAAATAAAAATAAAAACAAAAAAGCCCCCCCAAAGAACTATTAAATGGGACAATACATTTTAAGAACTGAGAACTGAGTAGAATTTATTCAATTCAATCCAATAGAAAGAAATTGAATTTACTGAGCATTTAGTAGACAGATACTATGAATAATCCCTTTAACATGGAAACAATTCAGTACTTGAACCACAGAACAACCCAACTATCATGTTCACAAACCACCTTTTTGCTATTCTTTTATATTCAAAGCTCAAATAAGTAAATATTTTTCAAGACACATTGTAACTATGTTATATACCACCTACAAGATATTTTTGAGCATACCAATAAAGGTGTCAGACATCTTGACAGAATTTTGATGTTGTTTGATGTACTATCAATAGCAAGTTTTGAACCACAACACTCACCATGGGAAATGCTTTTCAGATTTTTAGTAAGATCTATTTGTTAGATATAACTGTTCTAGCAACAATACTCAGATAATAATAGTATTTTGTCCTTCAAATGATCTGTCTCTTTAACTGCACCTTCTTGAATTTCTAGCTTTTTTCAAGATTTACCTTAACTACCTCCATCTTGTTTATGAAGACTTTCCTGATACTACTGCTTCTCCTTCAATTAGCTTGAATCTAGTTCTAATATACTTATAATATGTGTATGTTACCTTCCCCAATAGAATATAGGCTCCTTGAGGGCAGGCACTAAGTTAATTTTTACTTTGAATATGAAACACTTAAGATATTACCTTGGCATTTAATGTTTGTTGATCTATTGAGGTTTTGACATCTCCTTGGGAAACTGTTGAATAAAAGAGGATCAGATCAAGGGTGGAACACTAACAATCAAAAAGGTCAAATTTAAGTGAAGGAATTTAGGAAGTGTGGTTCAGGTGTGAGTCAGGAAACCTGACATTAAAAAAGAAGAAATAAAGAAGGTTTTCATGGAATTCACTAACTACTTATCAAAATCACCACAGGCAATTACCAGATGTTCAATATATAAAATATTTCAGTGATTGACTTAGGGTGACTGGTGAAGAAAGAGGTTAAATCACATTTCCTATTCTTAGCTATGCAACTTAATAGCATCATCACAATTCAGTCATCCAGAGATTAATTTATTTGAATAAAGACTTAAAAATAAAATCTAAGAGGACTATATCAAGTTAATAAATATTTACTAGGTACCTACCATGTAAGAGGCACTTTGCTAACTAAAGAGGATACAAAGAACAATAAAAAGGAATTCATAAACTAATGAAATGGATAACATGTAAATAACTGAACAAACAAACTTTTTACAGAATAAATTGGATAAAAAAATTAGAGGGCAGGATTAGAATCGGGGGATCAGAAAAGGCTTCTTGTAAATAGTAGGATTTTACTTGGGGCTTGAAGAAAGGGAAGCCAGGAGACAGAAAAGAGGAGGGAGAATCCCTTCATATAGATTATTAGATTTACTTTATTTGATCTGGAGTATAGAAAAAGGACATCTTGGGAAGCTAGAATCTTGGCTCAGTGGATAGAGCACTGACCCTGGAGTCAGAGGACCTGAGTTTAAATCCAGTTTCAGACACTTAATAATTACCTAACTGTGTCATCTTGGGCAAATCACTTAACCTTGTTGCCTTGAAAAATACCCCCTCCCAAAAAAAAGAAAGAAAAAGGACATTGAGGAAGACATAATTTTGGGACACTTTTGGATTCTAATCAGAGCAGGTTACTGCCAGAGGAATGGGTAAGGGAACTGAATGCCTGGGGCAGGGGAAAGATTTAAAGAGCAGCAGAGAACAGAGTTTTTAAACAACTCAATTCAATCAGTAAAAAATTTAAGTGCCTACTTTGTGTCAGCTTCTAGGGATACTAAAATAATAAGGAACAATAGCACCTAACTTTAAGGTGCATTCCTTTCATTGGAGGAATGTAACATATACTCAAGAAAGAAAATGAAAAGTTTATTTAAAAGCAGAATGAATAATTTCCAGAGGGAGTGAGTACTTAAGAAGCTGATGCTCAAACCTGACAGAGATTGAGTTGAAGGAAGAATTTAAAATACAAGCAAGTGAGAGAGATTATGAAAAGACATTCATACAAAGGTATGGAGGCAGATGTATCACTGTTGAATGCAGTGAAGGAGAATAATATGAAATAAGATTGGAAAAGTAGATGAGAAAAGCTTATGGAGGAATTTGAATGCTAGAATTTTATATTTCATTTTAGGAACAATAGAAAACTATTGAAGATTTTTGAGTGGAGACAGGCAATCTAGTCAGATATTAGTTTTAGGGTTACCAACTTGGCGACCCTCCAGGGGTTATGAATTTGAGAGGAGAGAGATGCTGCAGATGACCAATTACATGACTGTTGCAATAGTATGAGTCAGAGGTAAAACTAGGGTAGAGATTCTATGATTGGAGAAGATATAGATTGAAAGGGTGTTTTGAAGGTAGAATCAACAAGACAGCATTTGATTGGATAAAGAAGGTGAAGAAGATGAAAGAGTAAAAGATAGTTATGTGAATATTGTGAATATTATTTTTCAATTTATAAACATTTATTTTCTTTTCCTCTCCCAATTCTCATCCCTCATTGAACAAAAGAAAAAGAAAACTTTTTAATATAAATAGGCATCATAAGGCAGAGCAAATCCCCATACTGGTCATGTCCAGAAATGGCAGTCTTATTCCATGAGTTACCACCACTCTGCTTCAACTTTAGTCCTTTGAAATCATTGTTTGCCATCAGTTAGAGTCCTCAAGGTAGAAAGAGGGCATTTTGGAGGAGGGTTAAATTTGTGATGAAACATAATGAATTTGGTATGCTACAAGTTTGTATTTCTTATAGGACATTCTGGTTAAGCTGACCAGCAGCAACCAAAATTGCAGAACTGGAATTCACGAGAGAAATTAGGACTTCTTTATAGATCTGAGAATTATCTGCATAGATATGATAACTGAGTTAATGAAAACTGATAAGATTATCAACTGAAAAATTGTAGAGAAGAGAACCAAGTAGAAAATGTTAGGGGTGAGAAGGTGATGAGGATGAGGAGGCAGAATTTCTTCAAACTGATTATTAGATTTTTCTTCATTTGAACTGATATGTAGAAAAAGGACATCTTTATTTGGGAGATTAATGTGTGGTAAAGACATAATTTTGGAGCCTGGGGACACTTTGGGAACTAATCATAATAGATTACTGCTGGAACAATGTGTGAGAGAACTGGGTGTCTGGGAACAGGGGGAAAGATTTAGAGTATAACCTTTTGCTACACTATAGGAGTTAAGGTGGATGAGGAGAAGCTGATACTTCAGCAAAGGAGACTGAAAAGGAATTTGTCAGGCAAGTAGGACAAGACTTAAAAGAACAAAGTCTTTAAATTCAAAGGAAGTCATCAATATTTGACAGTGTCAAAATTCACAGAAACTTCAAGCATGTGAATATAATGTCTTAAGAGTTACATGGTGGGAGCACAATAAAAAGCAAATGAATTAGTTGAGTTGGAAGAAATTATGAGCTTAGTTTGAAATTGGAGTTGGATTATAAACAACTGACAGAAGACTTCTATTTAATGAAGAAGTCATAGTATGTAATTAGGATCCAAAATTACTTGGTGGTGCAGTAGGGAGGGAGTTATGCGGGAATGCCTGTTAAAAACCGGTCATTTTCTTTGAAGCCAGCTAGATGGCATAATTGTTTGTTCTTAATGACCTCTGGAAACAATTATTCTAAATGTCTTCCAGTATTTTTCCAATATTGTTATGAGGCATTGAGGAAACAGCTGGATTTGGAATCAAAAGGATCTGAAATCTGACATCTTCTGCCTCTTTGACATTGAATAAATTACTTAACCCCTGTGGGCCTCAATTTCCTCAGTGCAAAATGAGAATAGACTAGATGATATCTAAGGTTGTTCTTGATCTAAATCTGTGATTCTTGTTTTAGTAATCACTATGGTATGCAGATGGCCCAGGCAAACAATATAGTTATGGCATATTGTTTTGAATTATATTACTTGTAACATGGTCTGAAGAAGATTCTTCAAATGAAGGAATTAATAAACCTAGAAAAATTACAACCTCTTATCACAGGATATTGATGACTCTACAATCTCAAAGGCAATGTCAACAGTGCAGAAGCTATACTTGGAATGCTGTCTCTTCCTTCTTCATCTTCCTCATCTCCCTGGCTTTCTTCAAGTGCCAGTTAAAATCCCAAAGTTCCTGATTTCCCCTTAATTATATTCCCCTCCTATCAACTCCCCCCCCTCCATTTTATCCTGAATATAGCTTGTTTGCACATAGCTGTTGACATATTGACTCTCATTAGACTATTAAATGGATAAATGGAACTGAGGAGCTAGTTTTAGGTCTCTAACAAACAGGTGAACACAGCAAATGGGGGTTCAAACTGATGATTATAGAGAGTCACCCAATCCCTCAAGGTATACAAGTACATATGTACTCTCATTTTGAGACAATCTTGCTCATATTCTCCTCAAGAAGTCCACCTAATGTTGCATGTCCAACCTATTTACTTTTTGGGTCAAATAGCTCTTTAATGTTACTCCATTTCTGGTGTACATTTCTTCCCTGTCAATTTGTTGCAATCTATGCCTACTAGTGTGTTTCTCCATTGCTTTTTGAGTGATTCGTAACCTTCATGCTTTGAATTTTCTGGTATTCTACTTTTCACAGACATATAATGCTGTCCCAGTAGTATTGGTATTAATTTGGGGTTCATTAAAAATGCTATTTTCCCAAAATAGAATCTAGTTCACCTTTTGTTCTTTTTCAATTCTAGGTCCAGTTCATCGTCCATTGGCAAAGTTTGTCCAAGATAAATGCACTAATGAAACAGATCTATAGGCTACCTGAATAGCAGAACCAAAATATATTTTTTTTAGCTTTTTGTGGGGAAATGGTGTTAAGCGACTTGTCCAAGGTCAAACAGCTTGCACACATCAAGTGTTTGAGATCAAATTTGAACTCAGGTTCTCCTGACTTTAGGACCAGTGCTCTATTTCCTGCACCACCTACCTACCTGATAATTTGTTTTCTTTATTCATTTCATTTTTCTAGTGTAAACTCTTCAGACTTTTTAAAATGCATATGCATTTCACTTAGGAGATTTTTGTAGTGCAAACACTACAAGGCTATCTGTAAAAAGGAGTATTTTGGAAATCTTACCAGAAGAATCCCTCTACTATTTGAATATTTTCTGTGTCAAACACTTTAAAGAAACATCTCTCCATGTTATGCCTTGCTTGATACAAATAATTAGGAGGATTATAGAACCAAGTAGTCTGTTTTTATATCATTCAAGATACCTGATATGATATGGTATGATATATATATATATATATATATATAATATTTTTTTAAGATTTTGCAAGGCAAATGGGGTTAAGTGACTTGCCCAAGGCCACATAGCTAGGTAATATTATTAAATGTCTGAGGCTGGATTTGAACTCAGGTACTCCTGACTCCAGGGCCAGTGTTCTATCCACTGCGCCACCTAGCCAACCCTATGATATATAATATTATGAATGTATGGAAAATGTATTTGTGTACTCAGTGGGGTATCTAGGTGATACAGTATATTCATGTGCCAAAGTGCCAGATCTGATGGAAGACTCATATTCCTAAATTCGCATGTGGCCAATATGCTATCCTGTGTGGGCCTGGACAAGATCCTGTTTGCCTCAGTTTCCTCATCTCTAAAATTGATTGGGGAAGGAAATGGAAAACCATTCTAGTGCATTTGCTAAGAAAACCCCAAATGGGATCAGACTTGAATGAAAAACTACTGAACAACAATGGAAAATACCTTGTATTTTTCTGCAAATTTTTAAAAAATCTATTGTCAACAAACAGTAAGCATAGGGTGACCTTGTATTCTCTATATCTGTCAGTAAATTGCAACTGCAAAAGACATGGTTTGCCTTAGAATATCATTTGCCAAAATCTTGTTCCCTTGTCTTACCTTCATTAATGATTTATACAAGTTATTCTCATATTTTATAGAGTTGAAAAGGTAGGAATATGGAATGATATTTTTGAGTGCTATTGTTCCTTTGCACGTTTTCTGAAATATTGTCTGTTTTTTTCAAGGATTTGATGTTTCCCCCTTTCTTTTTTATTAAAGATTTTATTTATTTTGAGTTTTACAATTTTTCCCCTAATCTTGCTTCCCTCCCCCACCCTCACAGAAAGCAATTTGTCAGTCTTTATGTTGTTTCCATGTTGTACATTGATCCAAATTGAGTATGATGAGAGAGAAATCATATTCTTAAGGAAGAAACAAAAAGTATAAGAGATAGCAAGATCAGACAATAAGATATCATGTTTTTTTCCTAAACTAAAAGGAATAGTCCTTGAACTTTGTTCAAACTCCACAACTCTTTATCTGGATACAGATAGTATTCTCCATTGCAGACAGCCCCAAATTGTCCCTGATTGTTGCACTGATGGAATGAGCAAGTCCATCAAGGTTGATCATCGCCCCCATGTTGCTGTTAGGGTGTACAGTGTTTTTCTGGTTCTGCTCATCTCACTCAGCATCAGTTCATGCAAATCCCTCCAGGCTTCCCTGAATTCCCATCCCTCCTGGTTTCTAATAGAACAAGAGTGTTCCATGACATACATATACCACAGTTTGCTAAGCCATTCCCCAATTGAAGGACATTTACTTGATTTCCAATTCTTTGCCACCACAAACAGGGTTGCTATGAATATTTTTGTACAAGTGATGTTTTTACCCTTTTTCATCATCTCTTCAGGGTATAGACCCAGTAGTGGTATTGCTGGATCAAAAGGTATGTACATTTTTGTTGCCCTTTGGGAATAGTTCCAAATTTCTCTCCAGAAAGGGTGGATAAGTTCACAGCTCCACCAACAATGTAATTATGTCCCAGATTTCCCACAACCCTTCCAACAATGATGATTATCCTTTCTGGTCATATTGGCCAGTCTGAGAGGTGTGAGGTGGTACCTCTGACAAACTTTAATTTGCATTTCTCTAGTAAGTAATAATTTAGAGCAATTTTTCATATGACTATGGATTGCTTTGATCTCCTCATCTGTAAATTGCCTTTGTATATCCTTTGACCATTTGTCAATTGGGGAATGGCTTTTTATTTTTTAAATATGACTCAGTTCTCTGTATATTTTATAAATGAGTCCTTTGTCAGAAATATTAGTTGTAAAGATTGTTTCCTAGTTTACTGCATTTCTTTTGATCTTGGTTGCAGTGGTTTTATCTGTGCAAAAGCTTTTTAATTTAATGTAATTGAAATCATCTAGTTTGTCTTTAGTGATATTCTCCATCTCTTCCTTAGTCATAAACTGCTTCTCCTTCCATAGATCTGACAGGTAAACTAGTCCTTGATATTCTAATTTGCTTATAGTATTGTTTTTTTATGTCTAAATCCTGTACCATTTGGATATTATCTTGGTATAGGGTGTGAGGTGTTGGTCTAATCTAAGTTTCTTCCATACTAACTTTCAGTTTTCCCAGCAGTTTTTTATCAGAGAGTTTTTATCCCAATAGCTGGACTCTTTGGGTTTATCAAACAGCAGATTACTATAATCATTTCCTGCTATTGCACCTAGTCTATTCCACTGATCAACCACTCTATTTCTTAGCCAATACCAGACAATTTTGATGCCTGATGCTTTATAATATAATTTTAGATCAGGTAGGGCTAAGCCCCCTTCTTTTGCACTTTTTTTCATTAAATCCCTGGAAATTCTTGAGTTTTTATTTCTCATATGAATTTACCTACAACTTTTTCTAACTCATTAAAGTAATTTTTTGGAATTTTGATTGGTAGGGCACTAAACATGTATTTTAGTTCAGTAGAATTGTCATTTTTATTACATTAGCTCTACCTATTTATGAGCAGTTGATATTTGCCCAGTTATTTAAATCTGATTTGTGTGAGAAGTGTTTTATAATTGTTTTCAAAATTTTTCTGAGTCTGCTTTGGCAAATAGACTCCCATGTATTTTATATTGTCTGAGGTTACTTTGAATGGGATTTCTCTTTCTAGCTCTTCCTGCTGTATCTTGCTAGTCATATATAGAAAATTTGAGGCTTTATAAGGGTTTATTTTATATCCTCCAACTTTGCTAAAATTGCTAATTGTTTCCAGTAGTTTTTTGGATGATTTCTTGGGATTCTCTAGGTAGACCATCATGTCATCTCCAAAGAGTGAGAGTTTTGTTTCTTCCTTCCCAATTCTAATTCCTTCAATTTCTTTTTCTTCTTTAATTGCTGAAGCTAACATTTCTAATATGATATTGAATAGTAGTGGTGATAATGGGCATCCTTGTTTCACCCCTGATCTTATTGGGAATGCCTGTAGTCTCTCCCCATTGAATATAAGGCTTGTTGCTGGTTTCAGATAGATACTGCTAATTATTCTAACAATCAGTCCATTTATTCCTACACTCTCTAGTGTTTTTAGTAGGAATGGGTGCTGTATTTTGTCAAAAGTTTTTTCAGCATCTATTGATATGATCATATAATTTCTGATAGGTTTGTTGTTGATATAATTGATTATACTGACAGTTTTCCTAATATTGAACCAACCCTACCTTCCTGGGATGAATCCTACTTGGTCAGACATTTCCCCCTTTCTTGAGATTTTTTGAGGTGCAGTAAAGATCCCACAGTGACCTAAAGCTATATCACCTCCAACATTTACTTCTTCTATGCATGATTTCTTCTTGATTTGAAATAACTCCTTCCACTTTTGCTTTCATTAATGCCATTTGTACTTCCATAAAATACTGCCAGCATTGTGATTTTAGATTTTAAATGTGCTTGAAGGGGGGAGGGGTTCCAAATCACAGACAGAGAAAATGAGCTTGTTACAAAAAACTTGAGGTTTTTTTTTGCTGATTGTTTATTCATTTTCATATTTAAATACTTTCAGGATGACTTGATTGTGTTTCATGCCAAAATTTAGGTGAGACCTGAGAGCTGTTTTCAAATATTTTAAGGGCTATTAAGGAAAAGAGGGATTAGATTTGTTCTGTTTGATTCCAACAGACAGAATTGTGAGTGATGGTTAGAAGTTACTAAGAGAAAAATTTAGACTAAATATAGAAAAAAACTAACAAGTAGAGCTGTCTGAAATTTGAATGAGTGATCTTTGGAGGTCATTGGTCTTCCCATCCCCCATTCCACCTCCAACAAAAGGTTTTCAGGCAGAAGCTAGATAAGCCTTTAGGGGGTATGCTGTAGAGATTAAGAAATTGCAGCAAAGAAAGCAATAGTGACTTGCCAAAAATTGCACAGTTATGCTTACAAAGCAGACCTCACCTTCCTTTGTGTATTATTTTTTGTCTTTGCTTTTATGGAAATCATCTATGTTGAAATTCTGCTGCCAGAAGAGTTATTCGCTGGAGGAAGGAATAGATTCTTTCATTCTTTCTCCTTTACACAAACTGAACTTCAAAGCTGTGGAGATTAATCCATATTAAATGGTTTGCTACTTCCCAATCTTAAAAAAATAACCAGAAACTAATCAACTATGCACAATTTAACAGGAACAAAACTTAAAGCTGAGATGAGACAATATGGAGGTTATAAAAGTATATAATTGTCTATGCTGGCTTTTTTATAATTTCTATTTATTTTTTTAGTTATTCAGTTGTGTCTGTCTCATCTTAATCCCAAGGGTCAAACTGTTAATAGGATTTTCTTGGTAAAGATACTGAAATGGTTTTCCATTTTTTTTCTCCAATTTTGGATTACTTATTGTCATCATGTCTTCTCTCTAGTCAACTAAAATCTAGGTAGGAACCATGACTTACCTAAATTTGGTATCATCCTCATGGCCTAGGGTAGTGCTTTATATACAGCAAATCCTTAATGAACATTTGTTGAATTTTTTTTCTGCACAGCTGCAGAAATAATCTTTTTACTGTATAGATATTAACATATTACTAACCTTAACTTTCTTCCAAAATCCCCCACCCCACCAAAAAGTCCTACAAAGCAAAACCAAAACCCAACCCTTACAGGATTCCAGGCTACTTTACAGGGGAAAAACATAAATTCTATAGCCTGAAATGAAAACTTTCTACAATCTGGCTCCAGTTACTTTTCTATTATTTCACTGAAATCCACATCTCCTTATTTTGGGCATTTTAACCTGTTGTTCCATTGCTTGGAATTCCCATCTTTCTCTTCTCTGAATTCTGACTTACTTGACTTTTCTTCTCAGGCAACTTTAAACCTAGTCTTTTTCTTCAAAGAAAAAGAAGAAAGAAAGAGAAAGAAGAAGGAAGGAAAGGGGGGGGGAGAGAGAGGGAGAGGGAGAGAGAGAGAGAGAAGGGAAGAGAAGAGAAGAGAAGAGAAGAGAAGAGAAGAAAAGAAAAGAAGAAAGAAAGAAAGAAAGAAAGGAAAGAAGAAGATAGAAAAAGAAAAAAAAAGAAGAGGTGACCAATAGGCAGTTGCTATGTAAGATTGAAGTTCAGGAGAGAGATAAAGGCTGGACATATCCATTTGGGAGATAGCTAGAAAGAAAGAATAATTTAATTCACTGAAGCTGATGAAAGAGAAGGGGAAAAGAGGTAGAGTACTTTCTTTGGAGTATTCTTTGAGGACTGGGCTTTGAGGGATACTCATACTTAATGGGAAGGAGATGGATGGTAATCGAGCAAAAGAGACTGAGGGGGGCAGCTAGGCGGCTCATTGGAGAGAGCACCAGCCCTGGAGTCAGGAGGACCTGAGGTCAAATAATTACCTAGCCATATGACCTTGGGAAAGCCACTTGACTCTACTGCCTTGCAAAAAACCCCAAAAAATAAAAAAAAAGGAGACTGAGAAACAACATTTACAGGCAAGAGGAGAACCAATATAAAGTAATGTCAGAGTCATAGTCATTAGAGAAGTATGAAGACAATCTGATGTTTTTTAAACCAAAAAGAAGAGATAGTGTGTAGTAGGAAGAAATAAATGTCAGAGTGAAATTTAAAAAGGTCAAGGAGTATTAAGACTGAAAAAAAGGGGACTGAATTTGTGGGTTATTTGTGATCTCTGAGGAAACAATTTCAGTTGATTGGTGAAATATTAGAAAACATTGGAGAAAGTTGGAGATGAAAGAGTGGAGTCATTTAAAAAAGAAGTTTGGCAGTGAAGAGAAATTGGATGGAGTCAGAAGACTCAAAAGAAGACTGCTTTAGGATTGGGCAGATCTCAGTATGTTTTTAGGCAAACAGGAAGGAGCCAGTAGAGAGGGAGAAAATGAAGATATATGAGAATGTGGAAGATTCTCTTGAATTTAGCAAGCACTTAAATGATTTTTTTGTTTATTCATTCATTCATTTGTTCATCAAAGTCCTGGAGGAGATGAGATAGGAATATTACCATAGATGCAAATAGATTCAATATAGCCTTGGTAAGGAGAAAGAATAATCACGTCTGTGAGCAAAAATATTGAGAAAATGCCAACAAATTTTGAGTACTGGAGGAGGTGAAATGAAAGATTTTCCATTTAGACGGCCATAGTTTTCTCAAAGATTCATTTGCTAGAGGAGTGTGGGAGTTGGTAACTAGGGGAAAGGAGAAAATGGTTGAAACTATTTCTAGGATCACAATAGGGACCAGGATTACCTGGTACTAGTATAGCTTTAGCTAAGGTTATGTACCATAAAAGTATTATGACCCCATGTCTGGAATGTTCTCCCTCCTCATCTCTACCCATTAGCTTTCCTGGCTTCCTTTAAATTCTATTAAAATCCCATCTTCTACAGGAAGCCTTTCTCAATTCCATTCTTTATCTCAAGTATTTATCCTGTATATAATTTCTGTAAACAGTGTTTGTTTATTTTTTCTTTCTCCATTGGATCTAGCATTTAGTACAGTGACTAGTACACATACTTTACTGACAACAACATTGTAGGGTTATATCTATTCACTCATTCAAGTGGCAGGAAATAGGTTGCCTTAAGGTACTTAAAAGATTATCATGCTGAAGAAGATAATGCTACAGAATGTAAGAGGGTGGAAATTATGAGGATGTAGGCGTCAGTTTTAAATCATGAATGAGCTTCCAGATCTGCAATTAGAGTTGCCCAATAATGAACTGGGTAATGGGATAGTACTTCACTCTAAGTATTCAAGTTGCAAGCAGGAATCACCTCCTTGATGTCCTGGTCTTCTTTGAGATTGAAGGACAATTACCTAGCTACCTATCTTGGATCTCCTCTACAAGATTATAGGATTTTTAGGGGCAAGGATTACAGGAGAGGATATAATATAAATATAGCACTTCAAAGTTTGCAAACATTTTACATATATTGTCTCATAAGAATCCATTTTAAAATAACATTTTTCCCAATTACATGCAAAAACAATTTTTAACATTAAAAAATTGATGTTCTGACTCTCCCTTGCTTTCTACTGAGACAATAAGAAATTTGATGTGCAATCAGACAAAATATATTTCCATATTAGTCATGTTCAAATAATTCTTTGAGGTAAGTACTAAATTTATCCTCATTTAACAGATGTTATAAAGATTAAGGACTTTCCCAAAGTCCTATCACTAGCAAGTGCAAAAATCCAGGCCTAAATTATAAACCTATAATAAAAGAAAAACAAGATTTCCATTTACTTTTTTTCAAAGAATTTCATGTTCTAAACTATTTTCAGTGAGTGTAGGTAGCAAAGACTAAGGCTTGCTGTTAATGTGTTAACTGGGTAAATACATATATAACTAGTTACAATCTTTGTTTTCACACAATTTCCAGTGGCCATCAGAAAAAGCAACCTTAATTGGTATCTCAAGGTTCCATAAAAATTAAAACTTTGCTAAACTTTAGTTATAAAGGAAAATTTAAGGGGTTATTTAAAAGAGAAGTGGCATATTTCTTGCCTTCTCAAATGCGAAGCAGGAAGCTATTTCTTCTTTAGCCAATTGGGACTAGAACTAAGCAAACACATGGAGACAGGTAAGGCTTTTTAAAAAAGCTAAGGAGAAAAGAGAACAGGTAAAACCTATTTATTTTATTTAAAAAAAAATTTGTTATATTTTAAGACAACAGACACTTTAGCAGATACCAAACAGACCTCTTAATGAATCAGTTTAACTGGAAAAAATTTCTCCATTGTTAAAAGTGTATCTTTGAATTTTGACTGCATGCTACTTATAAACACTGCCTATTGTACTTGTCCAGTTTTCTATTTTTGTTTTTAAACTCTCCATGTTTTATTTATAGATCTTTTGCATATTTCTCCATCTCCACTCCTTGGTAAACAGTCAATTCTATACTGACTTCTTCTGAGTTCCATTCTCCAAACCTCAGTCTCACTTCCAACATCTGCTACCTTTGTTCCTACATGCTACTCAAGAAAATCAATGGAGAAATATCTCTAGTGAGGGGCGGCTAGGTGGCATAGTGGATAAAGCACTGGCCTTGGAGTCAGGAATACCTGGGTTCAAATCCGGTCTCAGACACTTAATAATTACCTAGCTGTGTGGCCTTGGGCAAGCCACTTAACCCCGTTTGCCTTGCAAAAAAAAAAGAAATATCTCTAGTGAAATTTGCTACAAATTTGTTATATAACCTCAACTCAGTCCTCCCTGATGCACGATTCTTTTCTATTTCCCTAATTAATACACCTTTACAAATCTTTCAAATTTCTATCCCTTTTCGTATCTTCCATTGCTCTTCTCCCTTTAGACTCTCTTACCTGAAAATTTTGCCTCATATTTTACATGAAAAAAAAAAAACAGCCACCGAGATCTTTGTTTTCTCCCCTCAACTCATATTACCTAGATGTCTTCTGTCACTATTTTCCCTTTTGCCCTCTCACATATCCTTCTCCATGTAAGAATAACTCTTCTATATGCAAAAGTGATCCATTCCATCTTCCTTTCTTCAGGTTTATTCCATACTTTCATTTATCTTCAATATCTGTCAACTAGCTGTTTCTCTACTGCATACAATGTCTCCCAAGTCTACCCCATTCTTAAATTTTGATTGATCCATCCCTACTAGCTATTGTCCTTTAACTTTGCTACTCTGGCAACTGAACTCCCAGAGAAACTAGCTATACAGTAGCTGCCTCCACTTCTTTTACTCTCTCTTAACTTCCTACTGTGTTGCTTCCATTCTTATCCTTCAATCAAAAGTACTCTGTCTCCAGGATTACCAATAGTCTCAATTGCCAAATCAATGGCCTTTTCTCAATCCTCACCTGACTGCAATTTTGGCACTTTAATTATCTTCTTCTTGATATTTTCTTCTCCTTTGTAACATCAGTTTCTTGTAGTTCTCCTTTTACCTGACTCATCTTTTGCTTCATCCAGGTCAAACACAAAATCATGCATGTACCACAGGGCTCTGTCCAGGGCGATTTTCTCTTCTCCCTCTATACTATTTATCTTGGCTATTTCAGCAGCTTCCATGGATCCAATTATCTTTCTGCTCATTATTCTCAAATCTACTTATCCAGTTCTAACCTCTCTATTGACTTCCAGTCTTCATTTTCAATTGTCCCCTGAACATCCTGAACTGGATGTCCCAAAGATATCTTAAACTCAACATATTCAACACTAAATTCATTATATTTCTTAGTCCTCTCTAACTTTCCTCTTACTGTCATGAGTACCATCACATCATCCCAATTACTCAGATTCTCAAACCTAAGTGTCAGTCTGGACCCCTCAACTCTCTCTCTCACCCCATAATTCCCCCCCCCCCCATCAATACTGTTGCCAAGGTCTGCTATCTTTACTTTCATAATATTTCACAAATATAGCTACTTTTCTTCTCTGACACTTTCACTGACCTGTTGTAGGTGGTTTACCTAAGCCTCTGAAATAGGCCACAGTTGTTCTGTCTCTCTCCCCTTTAGCCCATCCTCCACCCAGCTGTCAAATTGATCTTTCCAAAGTATAATTTTTACCCATCACTTCCTTCCCCTCCCCTTCAATAAACTTCAATGGCTCTTTATGATTTCCAAGTAAAAATATAAAATCCTCGGGTCCAAAGTCCTTTGCAATCTGTTGTTCCCTACTTTTTCCCCCCAGTCTTCCTAGATGTCTTCCTCCCCTCTCCGATACTCGATACTCTGGAATTTAGTGCCAGTAGCTTCCTTGATCTTCTCCAAACGAAATTGCCCTCCTCCTATCTCTGGGCATTTCCCGTGGTCTCCCCATCCCAAGCTTCAGATGCTTTCCTCGCTCCTCAGTTTCAAGTCCCCGCTAAGATTCCACCTTTATCTCAAAGCTTTTCCCAATTCTCTTTAATTCCTTCTCTCGATCATTTGCAAGTTATTATTGCTCGTTTGTACCTAATTGTTTAATGTTGTTTCCTCCATCACACTGTGTAGTTTGAAAGGATTTTTTTTGCCTTTTTTCCTTTCTCTCTCTCTCTCCTATTTCTCTGTCTTTATTTCTCTTTCTTCTCTGTCTCTGTCTCTCTCTCCTATGCTCAATGCTTAACAAAGTACTTGGCTCATAGTATGGACTGCGAATATTTTTGAACATAAAGAGGTTTTCTTTTTTAGAGTCAATAAACTCTTTGGAGTAATAGTCTCAGGAATGGGATCCCTCTAGATATCGAAGAATATGAATTTCTCTTTCGAGACTGTATTTTTCAGAGTGTTTGAATCGATCCGTAGCTCCTTTATCAAAAAATGAGCTCGAGGATGCCCGACTTCCGTCAGCCTCCTCTTTTTAAGTCTTTATAATATCTCGGGGTTTAAATTAGTCAAAGCCCGTGAAGAGAAGTCTTTATGGGACACCATCCCGGCCAACATGGCTCCTTCCCTTGCTTCGGAGTCCACAGTTCGCATCTGGAATGCTGACTTGGAGTGCCGCGCTGGTGCTTCACGTTCCTCGCGGGTCGTGGCTCCGGCGGCCACAGGCGGCACAGCCATCACTGGGATTAGCGGAGGCGCGGACCCCGGGCCCACCCGGCACGGGCCTAGCAGGGCGGGCGGGCGCTTTGGCGCCTTTGCAAGAAGATTTGACTTTTGGAGATAGTGGGGGGGGGCGGAAGGGCAGGAGACCCTCCAGGAGCTTCGCTAGGGGACGTTCCCCCCCCGCTTGTAGCGCTCCCGCGAGCTGGGCGCCGGGGAGGATGGGGCGTAGCAGGCCGCGAGCTCGGGGCGTGTCCACGCGCCCCGGGGCCGCGCCCGCCCCGAGGGCTGCGGGGGGGGGGGGGGGGGGGGGCGGGGAGCCGCCGGGGCCGGGCCGGGCGCGCGCGCTGCAGGCGCGAGGGCGCGGCGGCCCGCCCCGCCCCCTCCTCCCTCTCCCCCTCTCCCCTCCCCTCCTCCCTCTCCCCCTCTCCCCTCCCCTCCCCTCCTCCTCCCCGCCCCGCCCCCTCCTCCCTCTCCCCCCTCCCCTCCTCCTCCCCGCCCCGCCCCGCCCCGCCCCCTCCTCCCTCTCCCCCCGCCCCTCCTCCTCCCCGCCCCGCCCCTCCTCCCTCTCCCCCTCCCCTCCTCCTCCCCGCCCCGCCCCCTCCTCCCTCTTCCCCCCCTCCCCTCCTCCTCCCCGCCCCGCCCCCTCCTCCCTCTCCCTCTCCCCCCTCCCCTCCTCCTCCCCGCCCCGCCCCTCCTCCCTCTCCCCCTCCCCTCCTCCTCCCCGCCCCGCCCCCTCCTCCCTCTTCCCCCTCCCCTCCTCCTCCCCGCCCCGCCCCCTCCTCCCTCTCCCTCTCCCCCCCTCCCCCCTCCTCCCCGCCCCGCCCCTCCTCCCTCTCCCCCCTCCCCTCCTCCTCCCCGCCCCGCCCCCTCCTCCCTCTCCCTCTCCCCCTCCCCTCCTCCTCCCCGCCCCGCCCCCTCCTCCCTCTTCCCCCCTCCCCTCCTCCTCCCCGCCCCGCCCCCCCTCCCTCTCCCTCTCCCCCCCTCCCCTCCTCCTCCCCGCCCCGCCCCCTCCTCCCTCTCCCCCTCCCCTCCTCCTCCCCGCCCCGCCCCTCCTCCCTCTCCCCCCTCCCCTCCTCCTCCCCGCCCCGCCCCCTCCTCCCTCTCCCCCTCCCCTCCTCCTCCCCCGCCCCGCCCCGCCCCCTCCTCCCTCTCCCCCCCTCCCCTCCTCCTCCCCGCCCCGCCCCGCCCCACCCCTCTCCTCCCTCCTCCCCCTCCCGGGCGCCATGCGCAGGCTCAGTTCCTGGAGAAAGATGGCGGCGGCGGAGAAGCAGAAGCACGACGGGCGGGTGAAGATCGGCCACTACATCCTGGGGGACACGCTGGGGGTCGGCACCTTCGGCAAAGTGAAGGGTGAGCGCCCCCGGGGCCGGGCCCGCCGCCGCGGCGAGTCGGGGCGGCCCCGCACCCCTTCCAGCCCTGCGGCTGCTCCCTCCTCCCCGCCCCCTCGCGCGGCCCCCGGAGCCCGCGACCCGGGGGGCCCTCCTGCCCCGCCGGGGGGGGGCAGCCCGGGAGGACCTCGGTGCCCCCCCGGTCGCCATGGCAACGGGGCGGGGCGGCGGAGCGAGGGCGAGCCCGGCTGCCCCTCGGAGCCCGCGGAGCGGCCGCAGGCAGGCCGGGCGCCCCCCGCACCCAGCGGACCCCTGGCGCCCGCGGGAGCCCCGCTCAGCCTCGGGGGGCCTGGGCGGCCGCCCAGCGCGCCACGCCACTCGGTGCCCCCCGCTGTTTCGGGGTGCCAGCCGTTCCGCACGCTTCCTTAACCCACATAAGGCTGGCAGCGCCCGGGCGCCGCGGACCGCGTCTGCCGCTGACCGTGGCATCGGCCCCGCCGGGGTCGGCACCACGCTTACGGAACGACGTAGCCACAACTTTGTGCCCGGGGTGTTTTGGCCTCATGCTGAAACCTTGCAGAATGGGCGTTGCTAAAACATCTGGATAGAGGCTGTGAAGCAGGAATGGCTTTTTATAACAGATTGTAATTGAATTCCTTATCCTTTTGTCCTGTTACGTTAGTTTTAGGTAACACACCTGGTACATGAGTGCTTAGTGAATATTTGCTTTGAGTAGAAAGGTAAATGAAAGTTTGGGTGGTGAAAAAATAAAATAACTTTTGCTCCTCTGGAGCTAAATAAACCTTTTCTGCTTTTACCTAGGGATGGGAGAGGAGAGCCCTCCCTTCTCTTGCCCTTTCTGAGTCATACAAGTGGAAAATTGCTGTAGTTCACAGGGAGAAACTGCTTAACATTACTTGTGAAAATCGGCAAGGCCAACAGTAAGTTGAAAAAATGTAAAGAAATGACAGATGAAGTGAATGATAGTGACTAGGTGGATCTTTAAGAAGGCCAGGATCTGTGTGATCCTGATGTGATGGCTCAATTAGAACTTCTGAGTTGTTTATTAGTACTCATTTGGAAGAAATACTTAGGGTATTAAACTATCCAGGATTATTCCACCCTGACATTTTACTTGAATTAACACTAGGATCATTTAGTCAATATGAACATGGTATTTCGTTTGGACTTTTTAGAGGAGTTCCCCCCCCCCCCCAAAATAAAGATTTCAAATAGTGATTTTCATTTAAGATTTGAAAACATCTGAGGTTGGAAGGCAGAATGGATGAATTGCTTAAGTAACAATTCATTGTGAATTTATTGAGATCATTTTGTTTGCTGCTACGACCTGCAGGGGAAACAAGATCCTTTGGTAACTTTTAGCTAAAGCATTTGGAAATGCTCCATAGAACATCACTGTTAGTGAAAGAGATCTTCTTACACATGGTAGATAGGTGTTGAGTGAATGAACTGTTTAGCATTGCTCAAACTTTTTTTCACCTTTAGCTGTCAGAATGCCCATTTTATTTTTTTTTTACAGATAGAACCATTGGAAAAGCATTTTGATCTTGAGAGTATTTTCCTTTATATAAAACTTTATAGTTTTGCACATAGTACTTTTGTTGTTGTTACATCAACATTCTTAGGTGGGTAGTGCAAATGTTATTCCTGTTTTATAGGTGAGAAAAACTGAGTCTTACAGATGTTATGGACCTTATTCCAGGTCATGGTTAGTATCTTAGAGGTGAATTACTGAACCCCTGACATCAGCTCAGGTCTTTTCACAGACACCAAGGTCAGGCACTTCCCCCCCCCCCCCCCAATACCACAGTGTTGAACCTATTGCTCCTCAAAATTATAATGACTCTTTTTATTCTTGGTTGCAGTAAACAGTAAAGGACAGTCATTTAATTTTTGTGTGAGTTGGATGTTATTTTTTTATACTTTTACTGTTAAAATTTTAATTCCAATTAATAGTGTTTTACTTGAGACATGAAATGTTTCCAAGTAAAACCATTTTGGAATGAAATGGTTTGGTATAGAAAAAATTTTAAGTATTTTATATAAAAAAATAATAGTTACTAGTTCAGTACTCCCTCTCCTTCCCCCTAGGATAATGGGTTCATTACCCTGTTGTCAGGGTAAGTAGAAGCATTGTAAAATTGATTCAAATGCTAGTATCAAATGCCTTGGTGATAAGAAATTGCTACATCTATTAATCTCATAAAATCCAGATCATCCATATGTTTTAAGGAAACATATTTGTTACAATGTTCTAATTCATTTATACATAGTTACTTGTGTAAGAGATCAAAATAACTTGGTCTTGGTTATTCAGTTGACAGTTTTACATCTTTGAACTTTCAAGGAAAATGTGTCTGGACCTTTGCTGACTTGCAGAACCACAACAGAGCTAGCTGTTTCTACGATTGTGAATAAACATAGGCTTTTCTTTTTCTTATTTGTACTCTCAACTGAATGTTCCAGCTGAGCATTGCCATCGATAAAACTCTGGGGAGCTTTTGGAGTAAGGCTATCAAGTATTGAATAAAAGGGGAGTACTTGGCAATGCAAATTTCGAATAAAAATTTTTTCTTAAGTATCCAAATATCTGGGGATGGAGCCACTTAGGCAGCTATTAGTGTACAATAGGTGAGAGAAGAATCTTACTCAAATTTTATAAAAGTTTGTTTTGCCTTGCAATAGAAATAGCACTGGACTTGTAGTCAGAAAAATCTATTTGAATCTTGACTTAAAAGCTATGTGAGTTTGGAAAAAAAATTAACTTCCCTGGATCTTAGTTTCCTTTTCTGTAAAATTGAGTATTGGATGATCTATGTGGAAGGAAACAAACATGCCTTGAAGCACCTACTGTGTGCCAGGCCCAGTGCTAAGAAATCATCTGCAAATATCTCACTCAGTCTTCACAACAGCCCTGCAATGTAGGTGCTCTTATCCCCCTTCTATAAACTGAGATAAAACCAAAGCAGATAAAGGTTAAATGATTTGAGCAGTCACATAGCTGGTAAGTGACTGAGGTAGAATTTGAACTCAGGTCTTTCTCATTCCAGGCTGGGCACTCTGTTTACCACAGAGCCACCTGGCTGCATTTTTGAGAATTCTTCCAGCTCCAAATCCAGGTGTCTGTGATCAAAGTTGGAAAGAACTTTAGAGACCACTTGGTCCAACTCCTTTATTGAAAACATTTTTAATTTTGTATTTGATTTTTACATTGTTTACATTTTCTTCAGTCTTTCTAATCTTCCCTTAATCCCAAAGAACCATTTCAATAAACAGAATATTTAAGGGAAAAAAGAGGAAGAATAGGGGAAAAAAACCCAGAAAAAGTGACTAGTCAATTGAAAACATTTGAAAGTTTATGCAAATAAAAATACTTATAATATTTATGTGTAAATCTGTGAAGTAGCAAGAATGCCTTCTTATCTTTTGTAACTGTACTTCATTTACT
The DNA here is from genome assembly GCF_037893015.1 of Macrotis lagotis. Taxonomy (NCBI): domain Eukaryota; kingdom Metazoa; phylum Chordata; class Mammalia; order Peramelemorphia; family Peramelidae; genus Macrotis; species Macrotis lagotis. The sequence continues at coordinate 282,007,022 of NC_133666.1, forward strand.
TTTGGTTTTACCAACCTCCTTGTTTTGTAAACGAGGATGCAGAAATCCAGTTAAATTTACTTGCTCCTTCACAAATATAGTAAATAAATAGAGCAAATCCTGGTGCCTGTTAGAAAGGAGGCACTCAGGTGTGTACTATGAGAGTTAATTTTCATGTTAGATACAATTTAAAAATATTTGGTTATCTGTTCCTATCCCTCAAATGTGAAAGACAATAGTGTTTGCTAGAAACCCTGTATGAGCATTAATGTTCTTTTTTAAAAAAAAATATTTTGTTTTCCAGTTATATACAATAGTAGTTTCTATCTATAATTTTTTTGTAAGGTTTTGAATTTTACAGTTTTCCCCCTCCTCCCTTCCCTCCATCTCCAGAAGGCAGTCTGTTAATCTTTACATTGTTTTCATGCTATACATTGATCAAAATTGAATGTGATGAGAAAAAAAATATCCTTGAGGAAAAAATAAAATACTGGAGATAGCAAAATTATGTAGTACATAAGACAACTTAAAAAAAATTGAAGATAATAGTCTTTGGCCTTTGTTTTAACTCCACAGTTCTTTCTCTGGATACAGATGGTATTCTCTGTCGAAGATACCCTAAAATTGTCCCCAATTATTACACTGATGGAATGAGCAAGTCCATTAAAGTTGATCATCATCATCCCCTTGTTGCTGTTAGGGTGGAGCACTAACATTCTAACAGACCATTTCTTCTACTTATTTACTTCAGTCTCTGGCATCCATTCTCATGCTTCTGCATATTCCCTTGATCCCAACCCCTCATCTTTTCCTGCATATTGCATCTATAATCATCCCTTTTCTAAACTTTATCTTTTCCTTTCTACTGACTTTTCTCTACCCTCAAAAGTCTTTTCTTTAAAAAAAAATCCTATCATAGTTTCAAATTATCATCCTATAACTTCTCCCTTCCACAGCAAAAAACTTTATATATATGACTTTTTTTTCCTTCTTATTCACTTGTATTCTGGCTTCCAACTTCAATCAACTCAAATGAAATTCTCTTTTATAAAATTTTCTTTATTTACACATTACTAAAATATTCTTGTTTAAGAGTAAATATAATACCCCTTCCCCACAAAAATATAAAACCTCATGAGAAATAAAGTGAAAGAAAGAGAAAAAACAATGTGTTTCAGTCTGTGTTTTGATCCCATCAGCTCTTTCTTAGGTAGATCACATTCTTTATCATGAGTCCATCATAGAAGTTACTTCCATTTTTTTCTACAGTTGCCATTGCTGATTGTAATTTTTCTCTATCCATTCCTCCCCACTACCATCTATTATATTTTCTCTCCTTTCACAAGTTGTCTTCTCTTCAAAAATGTGCTGTGGGGCATCCAAGTGGTGCAGTGGACAGAGCACTAGCCCTGGGCCCAAGAGGCCCCAAACCCACATCCCACCCTAGAGACCCAGCAACCTCCTGGCTCTGTGGTCCCAGACAGGCCACCTAATCCCAGCACCTTGCGAAAAGTAAAAAAGAAAATAAGTTATATCTGACTATCCTCTCCTATGATCTACCCTCTCCTCTATCACCCACATCCCCCTTCCTCTCCCTTTTCTATACCCCATTGAATATGTATGCTGTTTTCTCTCTGAGCCATTTCCAGTGAGAATGAAGGCTCCCTCATTCCCTCTCACCTTACCCACTTCCACACCATTGCAAAAGCTACATGAAATATCTTTTATGTGAAATATCTTTGTTTTAAGAAATTTTTTTATTTAATATTTATTCTCATTTTGTACAAATAATTTTTTAATAATTAATAAAATATTCTCATTTAAGAGTAAACGAAATACCCCCCCCACATAAATATAGACTTGATTGAGCGATAAAGGGGAGAGGAAAAAAATTAAAATTAAAAAAAATAATAGTAATAATTGTAGGTATGGCAAGTGGTGCAATGGATGGAGCACCAGCCCTGGAGCCATGAGCACCCGAGTCCACATCCGGCCCCATACACCCAACAATCACCCAGCTGTGTGACATGCAAACCACCCTAACCCCACTGCCCTGCAAAAACCAAAAAAAAAAGAAGAAAAAAGACCCAAAATAAAATAAAATAGTAATAATAGTAGGGGTGGCTGGGTGGCAGAAAGAGCATTGGCCCTTGAGCCAGGAGCACCTGGGTCCAAATCCTGCCTCAGACACCCGATCACCCTGCTATGCGGCCCCAGGCAGGCCACCCAGCCCCATTTGCCCTGCACCCCCCCCCCCCCCAAATAATAATAATAATAAAAAATGTGCTTCAGTCGTTGTTCCAACACCAACAACTCTGTCATGGGTGGATCACATTCTTTATGGTAAGTCTATCGCAAAAGTCACTTCCATATTTTTCCACCGTTGCCATTGCTGAGCGCAACTCCCTCTTTTCGTATTTCTCTACTATCATGTACTATATTTTCTCACTCCTTTCACTCTGACTCTGTAGGGTAGCTGAGTGGCATAGCAGACAGATCCCTGGCTCTGGGGCCAACAGGCCCTGAGCCCCCACCCACCCACCCCTTAGGCCCAGCATCTACCTGGCCCTATGGTCCCAGACAGGCCTTCCAATCCCAGCCCCTTGCAAGAAGTAAAAAAGAAAATGTGTTATATCTGACCACTCTCCCCCCATGGTCCATCCTCTCCTCCATCACTCACATCATCCCCTTTCCCCTGTCCCCCCCTCCTTACTCCAGATGCCTATACCCCATTGAGTATATATATGCTGTTTCCTCTCCTAACTACCTCTGATGAGAGCGAAGATTCCCTCATTCCCCCTTGTCTTCCTCCCTTCCATATCATTGCAATAGCTCATTGTAATAAAGAAAAATCTTATTATATGAAATATCTTTGCCTATTTCTCCCCTCTCCTTTTTTCTCCCATTACATTTCTCTTTTTTCTATTGACTCTATTTTTTACACCATATTTTATCTTCAAATTCAGCTTTCTCCTGTGCTTCAACTATATAAAAGCTCCCTCTACCTGCTCTTTTAACTGAGAAGGTTTATATGAGTATGATGTGTCATTTTTCTATACAGGAATACATGCAGTTCATCATCATTAAGTCCCTCATATTTTCCCCCTTCTCCTCCAATCTCCATACTTCACCTGAATCCTGTATTTGAAGATCAAACCTGTTCAGCTCTGGCCATTCCAACAGGAATATTTGAAATTCCCCTGGTTCATTGAAAGTCCATCTTTTTCCGTGGAAGAGGACATTCAGCCTTGCTGGGTAGTTGATTCTTGGCTGCATTCTAAGCTCTTTTGCCTTCTGGTATATTATATTCCAAGCCCTATGAGCTTTTAATGTAGCTGCTGCTAAGTCCTGTGTGATCCTGACTGCAGCTTCACGATATTTGAACTGTGTTCTTCTGGCCGCTTGTAATATTTTCTCTTTGACTTGGGAGTTCTGGAACTTGGCTATAATATTCCTAGGGGTTGGTTTTTTGGGATCTTTTTCGGGGGGGGGGATTAGTGGATTCTCTCCATTTCTATTTTGCCCTCTGCTTCTAGAATATCAGGGCAATTTTCCTCTAGTAATTCTTTGAAAATGATGTCAAGAGTTCCATTCTTTGTCTGAAGGATTTGTTTTCAGATAGTTTTCTTATCTCTTTTTCCATCTGGCCAATTTTGCTTTTTAAAGCATTCTTTTCCTCAATAACTTTTTGAACTGTTTTATCCATTTGACCTAAGCTGGTTTTTAGCATGCTATTTTCTTCAGCATTTTTTTGGATTTCCTTGACTAGGCTGCTGACTTCATTTTCATGTTTTTCCTGCATCTCATTTCTTTTTCCAGTTTTTCTTCTAACTCCCTCATTTGATTTTCAAAGTCTTTTTTGAACTCTGTCATAGCGTGAGCCCAATTTCTGTTTTTCTTGGAGTCTTTAGATGCAGGAGCTTGTGCTTCCTCATCTTCAGACTGAGTTTTGATCTTTCTTGGGCTCATATGCAAAATATTTCTCAATGGTGTTCCTCTTGTTTCTCTGCTTGCTCATTTTCCCAGCCTTAGCCTGTTTTGGGGTGCTTTCTGAGCTTTTGGGACATTCCCACAAGGGTCTCAGTGTATGAGACTCTGTCCTCCCTCCTGGTCTGTGAATGATCATATGCACCCCCCTCTACCACTGGGCTGAGGTGGAGGGGGCTCTGCTGTTCTATGGGGGTTCTAGACTGGGATCAGTATCTGAATGTGGTCAGAGCCCAGAGTCCTGTTCCAGGGGCAGAGGACAGAGCTCTGCAGTCTCTCTTCACTCCCCTCCCTCAGCTCAATGGGCTCATGCCCTGTGGGCTCCTGCTTCTGTTTTCTGGCCACACTGCTCGCTGTGAGCCCTGAGGGCTGGGCTTCACATGTTCACTCTGGTAGAGGTCCCTCCCCCCCTTCCCCCAGTTTGTGCCTGGTGCTCCCCGGGGTGCAGCTCAGGAAACTCCCCTGCTGCTGTGAGCCGTGGCTCCCAGTGTCCTGGGGCTGCCTCCGGGAGGCTGAAGTTCTTTCCCTCTGGCGAGCCATTCCTCTGTTGGCCGCCCCACCAACCCCTGGGAGCAGAGCCTTTCTGCTCTTTTCCAGGTTACCTTGAGTAGGAGAACTGCCGCCTTGGGTCCCTCTGTGGGTTCTGTCTCTCAAAAATTTAGTTAGAGCCCTTAGCTTATAAGTTTTATGAGAGCACGCCTAAGACAGGATCCGTTCTTGTGGCCAACTTGGCTCCGCCCCTGTACATGAAATACCTTTGCCTATTCTACCTCTCTTTCCTCTTACTCCCAGTACATTTCCTTTTCACCCATTGACTTCTTCTATCTACTCTATTATATGAGAAGGTTCATTTGAGTATTATCAGTATCATCATTAAGTCCCTTATAATTTTGCCCTTCTTGTCCATTCTCTCTGTTTACTTGAGTCCTGTACTTGAAGATCAAACTTTCTGTTCAGCTCTGGTTGTTTCAACAGGAACATTTGAAATTTCCCTGTCTCATTGAAAGTCCATCTTTTCCCCTGGAAGAGGATGTTCAGTTGTGCTGGGTAGTTGTTTCTTGGTTGTATTCCAAGCTCTTTTACCTTCTGGATTATTTTATTTCAAGCCCTATGAGCCCTTAGTGTAGTGGCTGCTAAGTTCTGTGTTATCCTGGCTGCAGCTTCACGATATTTGAATTGTGTCCTTCTGGCTGCTTGTAATATTTTCTCTTTGACTTGGGAGTTCTGTAACTTGGCTATAATATTCCTGGGTGGTTTTTTTTTTGGATTTCTTTCCAGAGGAGGTCGGTGGATTTTCTCAATTTCTATTTTTACCCTCTGCTTCTAGGATATCAGGACAATTTTCCTGTAAAAATTCTTTAAAAATGAAGTCAAAGCTCTTTTTCTGATTACTTTCAGCTACTTTCAGGTAGCTGAATAATTTTTCAATGATCTTTCCTGGATCTGTTTTCCAGATCAGTTGTTTTTTCAGTGAGATATTTTACATTTTCTTCTAGTTTTTCATTCTTTTGGTGTTCAGTTATTGTCTTGATTTCTCACAAAGTTATCAGCTTCCTTTAGCTGTATTCTGCATTTGAAGGATTTGTTTTCCTCAGAGAGCTTCCTTATCTCCTTTTCCATCTGGCCCATTCTGCTTTTTAAAGCATTCTTCTCAATAACTTTTTGAAATATTTTATCCATTTGACCTAAACTGGTTTTTAGTATGTTATTTTCTTCAGCATTTTTTTGGATCTCCTTGATTAAGCTGCTGACTTCGTTTTCATGTTTTTCCTGCATCTCTCTCTTTTCCCGATTTTTTCTTCTATCTCCCTTACTTGATTTTCAAAATCTCTTTTGAGCTCTTTCATAGTCTGAGCCCAACTTCTATATTTCTTGGTGTCTTTAGATGTAGAAGCTTGGATTTTTCTCATCTTCAGATTGTGTATTTTGTTGGTCTTCCATGGAACCAAAGTAATTTCTATGTCAGGTTCCTGGTTCCTTTTTTTATTTTTTCTGTTTACTCATTTCCTCAGCCTGTGCCCGGTTTTTGGGTGCTTCCTGAGCTTTTGAGTATTATCAGGACACCCCGACAAGGACCTCAGTATGTGAGGTTCTGACAGCTCTCCTGGTCTGTTGAATGGCCACAATCTCACTCCCTAGGGTGACTATGACCAGGGTCTGAATGTGGTCAAAACCCTAGAATCTTATCCCAGGGACAGATGACAGACCTAGGCAGTCTCCCTCTACATCACCTTCTGTGGGCTGAGCAGTCAGCTGCCTGAAATTCTTTCTTTAAAATTACTATTACTCTCATCTGCCAAATGTAATGATCTTTTTCTTTTTTACTCTCCTTAATTTCTATGTAGTATTAATGCTATTGATCACCCTTTCCTCCAGATTATGTTCTCTCTTGTTTGCTTCCTACTTGTCTGTTTGCAAACTTTTCAATCTCCCTTGGTAGTTCATCAGTCATTTTGTACCCCCCTTACTGTAGGTGTACTCTTAAGATACCATCTTTGGTCCTCAACCATGGCTTTTTGGTTCTTCATTTCTGCCTGTGGACTCTTCAGAAGTACATAAAATAAAATTCTTAGAATTACAAAGAAAACCAATTATATTGTAATAGTCATAAAAAAATTGAGCAGTTAAATTTTTTGATATTTTATTTTTCCAATTTCAAGTTAGGAATATTTTTCAACATTTATCCACTTGCATATTTATGTTTTACATTTTTCTGCCACCCTCCTTTCCCACACCCCTCCCCTCAAGGGTTAACTGTCTTGTAGTTGTATGTGTGCATTTATGTTTAACATATTGACATATTTTGTGTATGAGGATTTAGGACTAAGGGAAAAGAAAGAAAATTATGGGATAAGAAGGAAAGCATAAGAGAAATTTTGAAAACTTAGTATTCATTCAGATTCTGTGGTAAAAATTAATTATTTTTTAAAAAAAGGTCACAGATCCCAGATTTAAGAACCTGGGTTCTTGTATACCTAGCCCCACTGAGCTCTTTTCTCTCATCTTGTCCCTTGATCCATCAGCAACTGTCTATTGCACACCTCAAACTGACTGTTCTGTAGACATTTCAAACTTATTTAGATCTTTGGACTTTAGTGAGTTCTAAAACAACTCACTGACTTTCCTCTTAAATTACCCCCTCTTCTGAACTTATGTGTTATTGTCCAGAATTTCCTTCTTACTCAGCTAAGATTGCAATTCCTCTGTCATTTTCCAGGCATCATTCTCTCTTACCTTATGCAGCATGTCCCCAAAGTTATACTGTAATTTTAAGTTATAAAAGAGTAAAACTGCTCTGAGACGTTTGGGACACTTTTGCATAACCAATCAGTTGTCAATATAGTCATCTATGTGGCAGAATGGATAGATGAATCATGGGTTAAGGAACTTACCCAAGATCAAAGTTAATGTCGGAGGTAAGACTTGAATTCAGAGTTCTTGACTCTGAGACCCATGATCTGGAGCCTCAGTTTCCTCATCTTTAAAATAGAAATAATAATAGCACCTATTTCTCAGGGTTGTTATAAGAATCAAATGTGTAAAGCTTGTTGAAATCATATAGTATTTAAATGCTATCTGTTATTATTATTAATAAATTTAACATTTCTAGTTTTGCAGCATTTTCTTATATATGTGTCTCCTTTCCACTCATTTCCACAGCTACCACTCCCAGTTGGTCTGTCTTCCTTAAGTCACTTCCCATGGTAATCTGCCCTCAATATAGCTGTCAAAGTGATTTTTCTAAAGTGTAGATCTGACGAAAGTCACACCCTCTTCAGAGGTTTCCTATTACCTTCAGGATCAGATATCAAGTCCTTTGTTTGCTATTTATACTCTTCACAACCCTGTTCTCTTGGTTTTCTGCTTTTCTTTATTCCCCTTCTTCCTAATGTTCCTTGCACAGAACACTCTATCTCTTGTCTCCATGCCTTTGTACTCAATGTTCCACATCTCTGGAATGTTCTCTCACCGTCTACCTCTTAGAATTTCTGACTTTTAAGACTCGGTCTAAACACCACCTTGTGTAAGAGAACCAGTCTCCAGTCCAGGCAGACATAGAATGAAACATGTATTCTGAAATGTGACCAGTATTTGACAAAGCATTTACTTAAAATGAACAGAAGAAAAAAATAAGTAGAAGGATTCACAGATATAGCAATTTTCTCACTACTTTATTAAACGCTTATCTTCAATGCTTAGCATATAGTCAACAGTTAATGCTTGTTGATTGAAAAAAAGACAAAAGTACTTTGAAAGAATTTTGTTTATTGAATTCAGTCAGAAAGAAAACTGTAAAAAACCTATTAGAATGAACCTAATATTGTCTTTTAAGTTTTATCTTTTTAAAACACTGTAGTCATTTTGATATGTTCCCTATTTCATTAAATACTTCCATGCAACAAAGAAAAACAGTTATATGAAATTGTCAGATGATGCTACTGAGTCTCCTTATGTGGTTTTATATATATGCAGCATTTTTTTGCCTCTAATCCCCCCACTTCTACCTAGTGAGCAAAAAAAAGTGTGGTTTGTCATTTGCTCCATCAGGTCAAGATTGTTGCAGTTAATTTGGGTCTTGGTGCTTATTGTTCTCATTTATGCTGTTGTAGTCATTTTATTTATTTCACATTTATCTTCTGTATTTCTCTAAATTTCAATTATAAATCATCTCTGATTGTGTAATGATATTAGATTATGCTCATTTACCACAGTTAGTTTTCTTCAACTAATGAGTAGTGTTTGTTTTTAGTGATTTTTTTGTGTTATTAATATTTTTGTATTTGAGACCTCAAATACTATTTGGCATATTAGGCAAAGAATGTACAAGTAGAACTAAAGGGAAGCAGACTAATATATATGACTATTAATTCAGGAATGATTTTTTGAGCCTCCTAGTTTAAAAGTATATATAGCACATATGCATACACATACCTTTCAACTAAGTGGAATTTTTGTAAAATGTCATTTGTTGCATTAAAGAAAACAGTGAATAAAAGTTTGTTATAACTTTTTTTTTGCTAAAAAATGAAATGATCAGAAATAGTTAATGATTCTTGTATATTCAGCTTCTGATTACCTAAGGACTTTTATATAGACTTTATTGTTTGTTTTTTTGTAAGTCAGTAGGGTTAAGTGGCTTGCCCAAGGCCCCATAGCTAGGTAATTATTAAGTGTCTGAGGTAGGATTTGAACCCAGGTACTCCTGACTCCAGGGCTGGTGCTCTATCCACTGTACCACCTAGCTGCCCCTAGACTTTATTGTTGATGTAATTTTTGGTAGTCTGTTGCAAATAGTAGGCACTTGTTAAGGCCTAATTGGATTGCATTGGACAGGATTGCCCTCACTGCTGGCTTAGTTATACCATGGAAACAGAACTGGCATGTTTCTGTAACAATTGTCTTGTCTGACAACAGCTCTAAAAATGGGAAGCTGGGCAACTAGGTAGAGCAGTGGATAGAGCACCAGCCCTGGAGTCAGGAGGACCTCGACCTCAGAAATTTAATACTTACTTAGCTGTGTGCTGTTGGTCAAATCACTTAACCCTTTTGTCTGGTAAAATCAAGTTTAAAAAAGATGGGAAAGTAATTTTTTTGATTTGTGTACATTTTAAAAATTAATATCTTTATCATATTCCCCTCCATTACCTTTATTAATGACTTCTGGTCAGTAGCAACCTAATTTATTTTTTGAATGCATAATAGGTGGTAGACAAAATGGAATTTAAATATACTAAGGTAAAATTCAACTAGAATTTAATAAGTAATTTTGAACATGAAAAATTATTTGATTAGGAATTATTTTATGATTAAAAATTGAATGTTTGTATGTCATGCCAGTATCATTTGATGTTGTCCAGAAACATCAAGAAGTTTAGAACAAGTCAGTAGTAGCTCAATGTTTAAAGGAATGATTCAGACAGAAGAATTTTTTCCACTTGGAATATAATAAAAGTACTTGTGGTTTTTGTTTTGTTTTTGTTTTTTAGAAAAAAATCGGCTTTGAGGAAATTTTTTTTAAAAAATAACTATAATTTTTCAATAGAACCCTCCCTTTTGACAAGCAGAGCAAATGGATTTACTTTGTTTACTTTGTCTTGACAACATCTTATTTTTCATCTGTGACCCCTCCACCTCTTTAATGAGTGGATACTGACTACTTCCCTTTAGAGGCAATTTGATTTTACACTTGATTTCTGATGTCATTTATTATGTTTTCTTTTACATTCTTGTGAACATTGAATATATATTCTATTCTATTGGTTTGTCTTAACTTTGCTCAGCATCATTCAGTTCTTTTCAGATTTCTCTTAATTCTTCATATGTGCTATTTCTGAGCACCATAACTTTTTTTTGCATTAATTTACCATAATTTATTACGCTTTTCCCCAATCAGTGATTACCTACATGATTTTTACTTGTTGCCACAGAAATCTGCTATAAATATTTTCTTATATATGGGAACTTTTCTTTCTGTCTGTGACTCTTGGGGTATGGTATATGTCTACTTCTGGTATGGGTTAAAGAGTATAAAGTGTTTAAAAACATTTTGAATAGAATTTTTTAAATTGTAAGTTATTGAGAGATATGAACATTTTCATATACAAAGGACAGAGAAAAAAGATTGTATATGAAACTGCATCATATAAAAAGAACACTTTTTTTTTGTTTGGTTTTTTTTTTTGCAAGGCAAATAGGGTTAAGTGGCTTGCCCAAGGCCACACAGCTAGAGCTAGGTAATTATTAAATGTCTGAGGCTGTATTTGAACTTGGGTACCCCTGACTCCAGGACCAGTGCTCTATCCACTGGGCCACCTAGCCACCCCCGCATCATATACAAAGGACAGAGAAAAAAGATTGAATATGGTACTACATCTACCACTTGCAGCATTCAATAACTTTAATCTTGGGCAGCTGAATGGTTTTGCTGATAAGAGTCCCTGACCTCAAGCCCAGAGGGCTTGAATTCAAATCTAGTCTCAAGACACTTAACAGCTGTGTAGCCTGTACAAGTCATCTAACCCTATCTTTGCCTCTGTTTCCTCATATGTAAAGTGAGCTGGAGAAGGAAATGGCAAACCATTCCATATCTTTGTCAAATGGGGTCATGAAGAGTCAGACATGACTGAAACAACTGAACAACCAAACTCTAACAAGGTGGTACCTTCCCTGTTGCTCCAGGATTCTCTACTGTGTATTTTTATTTTTTTGTCTGTGTCATTGATGAACTTTTCCCCCCTTCTCCACATCTCTCTCTAGTCAGTCAGTCATTAAATATTTATCAGGTGCTGGGCTTTGTGCTAAGTACTGAGAATGCAAAAAAAGACAAAAGACAAGCCATTCATCCTCTTCCCCTACCCCACACTCCCCTTTTCTTTAATAAAAACTTCTTGTAACAAATACAGTCTACCAATCCAAATCTGTTGGTCATGTCTAAAAATGTGACTCTTTCCCTACCTATAGCATATTATCTCTCCACCAGGAGAAATTGTGACTAAACATTGCATTGATCAGAGTTGTTAAGTCTTTCTAGCTTGTTTTTTCCTTAAGTGTTAAGGTGTTATTTTTATTGTATAAGTTCTTCTGGTTCTCTTCACTCTTAAGCTTATTTGAAATCATCCTTTTTATTTATTTTTTCTTAAGATATAATAGAATTATTTTACATTCATATACCATGATTTGTTCAGCTGTTACAGTGGATGGTCACTCATTTTGTTGCTAATTATTTTCTGTAACAAAAAGTACTGTTGTAAATATTTATGTACATAATAATAACTAGATTTTACATGATCCCTAAAAGTTTACAAAGTACTTTATAAATGCTTTATATCTTCACAGGAATACCCTGCATGATATCTGCTATTATTATCCTCATTTTATGGATGAGGAAACTGAGATACAAAGGTTAAGTGATTTGCTTTAAGTTCACACAGCTAGGAGATAACTGGTAAGATTTGATCAGGTTTTCTAGACTCCAGTCCTAGTGAGTTTACCACCTAGCTGCTTTATGAACCCTTTCCTTCTATTCTACCTTGTTGAGGTAAAAGCCTAGGTATTGTAAAGTCAAAAGGAATGTAGAGTTCAGTGACTTTGGGGATATAATTTCAAATTGTTTTCCAAGGATTGGACTACTTTACTGGTCCATTAGCAACAATTGTCATTTTCCTTTTTTCTTTTTTTAAAATTTATTTTTATTAAAGATATTATTTGAGGTTTACAATTTCCCCCCCAATATTACTTCCCCCCAATATTACTCCCCCCCTGAAAGCAATCTGTCAGTCTTTACTTTGTTTCCATGTTATACCTTAATCCAAATTGGGTGTGATGAGAGAGAAATCATATCCTTAAAGAAGAGACAAGAAGTCTAAGAGGTAACAATATCAGACAATAAGATATCTGTTTTTTTTTTTCTAAATTAAAGGGAATAGTCCTTGAACTTTGCTCAAACTCCACAGCTCCTTATCTGAATACAGATGGCACTCTCCTTTGCAGACAGCCCAAAATTGTTCCTGATTGTTGCACTGATGGAATGAGTGGGTCCTTCAAGGTTGAACATCATTCCCATGTTGCTGTTAGGGTGTACAGTGTTTTTCTGGTTCTGCTCATCTCACTCAGCATCAATTCATGAAAATCCCTCCAGGCTTCCCTGAAATCCCTTCCCTCCTGGTTTCTAATAGGACAATAGTGTTCCATGACATACATATACCACAGTTTGCTAAGCCATTCCCCAATTGAAGGACATTTACTTGATTTCCAATTCTTTGCCACCACAAACAGGGCTGCTATAAATATTTTTGTACACGTGATGTTTTTACCCTTTTTCATCATCTCTTCAGGGTATAGACCCAGTAGTGGTATTGCTGGGTCAAAGGGTATGGCACATTTTTGTTGCCCTTTGGGAGTAGTTCCAAATAGCTCTCCAGAAGGGTTGGATGAGTTCACAGCTCCACCAACAGGGTAATAATGTCCCATATTTCCCACAACCCTTCCAGCAATGATCATTATCCTTCCTGGTCATATTGGCTAATCTGAGAGGTATGAGGTGGTACCTTGCTCTAATTTGTATTTCTCTGATAATTAATGATTTAGAGCAATTTTTCATATGGCTATGGATTGCTTTGATCTCCTCATCTGTAAATTGCCTTTGCATATCCTTTGACCATTTGTCAATTGGGGAATGGCTTTTTGTTTTAAAAATATGGCTCAGTTCTCTGTATAGTTTAGAAATGAGTCCTTTGTCAGAATCATTAGTTGTAAAGATTGTTTCCCAATTTACTACATTTCTTTTGATCTTGGTTACATTGGTTTTATCTGTGCAAAAGCTTTTTAATTTAATGTAATCAAAATCATCTAATTGTTTTTTGGTGGTGTTCTCCAACTCTTCCTTAGTCATAAACTGCTCCCCTTTCCATAGATGTGACAGGTAAACTAGTCCTTGATCTTCTAATTTGCTTATAGTATTGTTTTTTATGTCTAACTCCTGTAACCATTTGGATCTTATCTTGGTAAAGGGTGTGACATGTTGGTTTAATCTAAGTTTCTTGCATACTAACTTCCAATTATCCCTGCAGTTTTTATCAAAGAGGGAGTTTTTATCCTGATGGCTGGACTCTTTGGGTTTATCAAACAGCAGATTACTGTAATCATCTCCTGCTTTTACACCTAGTCTATTCCACTGGTCCACCACTCTATTTCTTAGCCAATACCAAACAGTTTTGATGACTGATGCTTTATAATATAATTTTAAATCAGGTAGGGCTAAGCCACCTTTTTTTTGCACTTTTTTTCATTAAGCTCCTGGCAATTCTTGACTTTTTATTTCTCCATATGAATTTATTTACAATTTTTTCTAACTCATTAATTTTTTGGAGTTTTGATTGGTAGTGCACTAAACAGGTAGTTTAGTTTTGATAGAATTGTCATTTTTATTATATTGGCTCTACCTATCCATGAGCAGTTGATAATTTGCCCAGTTATTTAAATCTGATTTAATTTGTGTGAGAAATGTTTTATAATTGTTTTCAAAAAGATTCTGAGTGTGTTTTGGCAAATAGACTCCCAAGTATGGGATTTCTCTTTCTAGCTCTTCTGCTGTATCTTGCTAGACACATATAGAAAAGTTGAGGATTTATGAGGGTTTATTTTATAACCTGCAACTTTGCTAAAATTGCTAATTGTTTCCAGTAGTTTTTTGGATGATTTCTTGGCATTCTCTAGGTAGACCATTATGTCATCTGCAATTGTCTTTTCCTTCCCAATCATTTTCCTTTTTTCTGATACATGTGAAGTAGAATTGGAGTTGTTTTAATTTGTATTTTTCTTGTAATTAGTGATTTGGAACACTTACAGATAGGGCTGCTGGTAGTTTGCAGTCCTTTTTAAAACTTTATTTTTTGGCTACTTTTCTGTTTTATATGTTAATACCATTTCCTTTTATCAGACTTCAGATTTTTCATGAAAGATTCCCCCCTTTTCTCCCCAGCAGCAATATCTTTCTTTATTCTAGTACTGTTGATTTGTTCTATGAAAAAAGTTATAAGTAAAATATTTCATTTTTTTGTTGTTATCTGTCCTTTGGCTCTGAATTTTTCCTTTAAACCATAGGTCTGACTTTTCTTCTCCTCTTGGGTTCTTTTTGTTTTGTTCTGTTTTTAATTAAGTGACCTTTTATATTAAAGCAGTTTATTTTGAAATATGATGCAAATGTTGGTCTAAACATAGTCAAACTGTTTCCCCAGTTTTCCCAATAGTTCCTGTTGGAATAGGAAATCCTTTCCTAGTTGTTTATATTTTGGGGTCAATAAATGCTAGGCTATTTGTTCCTTTGCTTGTTGAATCTGGTTTTATGATAGTTGAGTATTTTATGCATGAATTTTTACAGTGAATTAATATACTACAATCCTGAATTTCAATCCCAAATTAGCAAGACTAATGTGCAAATCAATCATTTCCATCTTCTCTCTACCCGTCATGCTCTAAATGAAAAGAAAATGATTTTCTCTTCTTTAAAAATGAAAACTTTGAAACATTTTTTATAGTGATACAAAATTTTTTGAGGAAGAAATAGCAATAAAGGGAGGACCTTAAATAGTCTTTCTAAGTATCCTTGATCCTTGTGGAAAGTGAATAATAGAATTATTAATCCAGCTGAGTCCTGATTTTCTCAAATTTTATTTTTTCTCCAGTTGGCAAGCATGAATTGACTGGGCACAAAGTTGCAGTGAAGATCTTAAATCGACAGAAAATTCGAAGCCTTGATGTGGTAGGAAAAATTCGCAGAGAAATTCAGAATCTCAAGCTTTTCAGACATCCTCATATCATTAAGCTGTAAGTTAAGATATTGTTAAATTAAATCCATTCCTTTTTCTGTCATCTTTTCTTAATTTCTTTATTGTTTAAAAAGTAAAGAAGGCCATAATTCCCTCTTTTTTGTCTTAGTTTTTTTCATTCATTCACAATATTTTATATTTCTGGAAGATTTTTCTGTGCACAAAGCACTTTGACATAGATTTATTAGGAAAGCAGGGCATGTATGGATGAGAATCTTTTACCAATGGGGAAAATGAAACTCAGAGAAATGGATGATTTTTCTCAAGGAAGGAAATACAGATAAGAAAGATGTGAAGGAGCCAGGATTTGGATCAGGAGTGTTTGAGCTGTATCCTTGTGTCCAAACCAGAGATCACACTATGTTTTGGGCACATGCTTATGTACTTGTTGTCCTAAATGCCTAAAATGCATCTCCTTCTTTCTTCTCTCAGAAGAACTACTCAGAAGTAACTGCTAGACTCTGCTGCATGCCACCTTCTTTGTGGATTCCTTCCTGAACATTTCCCCCCCCACTTCACCTTCACCTTTATCAAATTTCTATGTACTTAAACAGCCAGCTCTGCCAAAGTGCTGCATATGCATTCTCCTAAAACACAGTTCTATGCAGTATCCTACACATTAGCAACTACAGTTTATGGGGTTTGAGATTTAATATTCAGAAATAAGAATTTCGTGAAAAAAGTTAGCACAGTTTTATATGTGATAAATGGTTAAGAAATACATAAATACTACAGCAATGATCCTATCCTTGATCTCTGGTTACTGTTCTTCCTGCCCCCAGAATAAGCTGGACTGCCCCTCAACTCTGTGCCATGGCCTAGAGGCTGTAAAGGAAGGGCACAGAGATAGAATGGACTAATCCTACTGCACCAAAATATGTACAGTGACATTTTTACAAAGCCCTGAAGTCTGGTTGTGGAAATAGTTTAATAGGAAATAGGAATTAAGTTATGGTGAAATGGTGTAATTTTCTGACCACTGTCATTGTTTCTTTTGAAATTATCTGAAAGTTATCTCAAAATTTACATTATGCTCAAAATGTTCCTTAATATATCATTCCCATTGCAAAAAATTCCCCAGCTAGATTGTAAGCTCTTTGAGAATAGGAACTGTTGAACTTTTTTTGTCTTTGAGATCTCCAGTATCTGGTACAGAGAGATGCTTTAACAATGATGAAATATTTTCACCATGGAAAATTGTTATGTTAATGTGTTTCAGATTTTAAAAAATACATTTTAGAGGTAACTGGTAACAATTACAAAAAAGCTACCATTGTATTACATTATTAAACATTTTGAAATCTCTTGAATGTAACTGGATAATTCTTCTTTCTCCAGGTACCAGGTCATTAGTACACCATCTGACATTTTCATGGTGATGGAATATGTCTCTGGGGGAGAGCTTTTTGATTATATCTGTAAAAATGGAAGGGTAAGTGGTTCTAACTTCATTCTATAATGGCTTATTTTGTAAGTATGCCTTAGAACTGTAAAAGTGTCTTTTGGAGAGAGTTGGGTTTTTTTGTTTTTTCTTGATTGGTTGACTAAACTCAAGTGCTATGTTCATTTAGTCCAAGTGGTCCAGTTCGATTTCCTCAGTCACATGCTTCGTTGGAACCATGGAATCATACAATTTTTAGAAATGGCAGGATCTCGGAGATCTAGTCCAAAACTTAGTTCTTAGAGAATGCTGACTTGCTCAAGGTCTCTCATACATTAAAATATCTGTATCTATCTATCTCTTACATGTGCAAACACCATTCCTTAATAGCAGAGTTGGGTTGTTTTCCTCCTTCCTTTGTTACTTCCATCCTTCTTTCCTTACTCTTCTCCCTTTTCTTCCTATCCTTGAGCTAGGGGCTAATTCCCAGTGCAATGCTTTCTCAGTTAGGATTGAGAAAGGAGAAATCAAAGGCCATAGTAATTAGAATAGGCTTCAGGGTGGAGGTGAGATTTAGAATCATAGAATTTTCAAATTGTGAGGAACCCCAGAAATCATTTTATCTAACTACAATTTATAGATGGAGAGTTGTTAATTAATTTGCCTAAAGTCACATATTTAACAACAAACTAAAACTAGGATACAGGTTCTTGATTTTCTGGTCTCATGTGTTTTTTTTTTTTTTTTTTTTTTTTTTTGCAAAGCAGTGGGGTTAAGTGGCTTGCCCAAGGCCACACAGCTAGGTAATTATTAAGTGTCTGAGGCTGATTTGAACTCAGGTACTCCTGACTCCAGGGCTGGTGCTCTATCCACTGCGCCACCTAGCTGCCCCTCTAGTGTGCTTCCTATTTCTTCACACCTTACTTCCTATTTTGTTCTCAGCTAAACCAGATTGATTCATTTTCTTAATATTTGTTTTACATATTTCATTTCAAATTTGTTTCCAGATCTTATCTGCATCAGTAGATTTGAGGGAGTAGGTTAAGTCTGCAGTAGTTGTTTGGGTATGGTGCTACAGTAATAGTGTTATAGGCAGAAAATTAAGTATTGAGAGTAAAATGGGCTTTAGGAATTAAATAGTTTATAGTAAAGAAATCAAAAGTGAAATCATGTGTAGTCTTGCATATGCACCCAACATAGCAGGTAAATATTGAAGAAATAGATATTCATACAGAAAATGAGTAATTTAAATAGACAATTTTAGAACTATGCATTTAAATTTATGCTTCCAAGTCAATTTTATGCTTTTGAAAGAATTTGAAATAGATACTTCCTATCAAAGCTAAATTAAGACAGTAAAAATGTCAACAAGTTATGGAGGTCAAAAAAACCTTGCCACTCCTATGCCATATTTTTCTGTCTACTGCTAATAACTTCTTTTGACTGAATTAAAAATAAACAGGAAGTTGTTGACTTCTTCATGAATGTTTTTCTTGCCTTGGTATTAATTCTTCTAGGAGTATTTCATACTTTGTATTTTAAGCTTGAGGAAAATTTCCTTCCATTTGAGGCAACTCAGTGACTCAATATTTATAAAGGCCTGGACCTAGGCTCAGGAAGACATGAGTTTAAATCCAATCTTAGACACTGTGTGATCCTGTGGCAAGTCACTTAACCCCGTTTGCCTCAGTTTCTTCATCTGTAAAATGATCTCTCATTGTTACTATAAGCCTTTATTTGACTTTTTGTAACTTCTACCTAGTTTCTTTCTGGTACCAAACAGAGTAAATCTTCTCTTTTTTGAGGTCTGTCACTATCTGAATGCCTTCCTTTGATTACTTTCCAGTTTATTATATTTCTTTAAATGTAGCATCCAGAACTGAACATAAACCAAATCTTGTCTGCTTATGGCAGAGTGCAATATGATTATTACTTAGTCCTAGATAGTTCCTTTGTTAATGCAGTCTCCATTAGCGTAGCTTCTTTGATTACTATATTACACTGTTGACTCATTGAACTTTAATTCCACTAAACCTCCCAGATTTAAAACAAACTATTTAATCATTCTTTCTATATCTTATATTTTTTGAAATAGACTTTTGTGAACTATTAAGTTTTTATGTTTATCCTATTTTATTTTATTTTTTGCAAGGCAAATGGGGTTAAGTGGCTTGCCCAAGGCCACACAGCTAGGTAATTATTAAATGTCTGAGACCATATTTGAACCCAGGTACTCCTGACTCCAGAGCCTGTGCTTTATCCACTGCGCCACCTAGCCGCCCCTGTTTGCCCTAATTTAATAGATCTAGTCCTACATTCTGGTCTGTTAAGATCTTGAATTCTGACTCTTGTGCATTATTTTGACCCACTCCTAACTTTGTGTCATCTACACTTTTTGAAAGTGTTGTCAGGGTGGCTAGGTGGCGCAGTGGATAAAGCACCGGCTCTGGAGTCAGGAGTACCTGGGTTCAAATCTGGTCTCCGACACTTAATAATTACCTAGCTGTGTGGCCTTGGGCAAGCCACTTAACCCCATTTGTCTTTCAAAAACCTTAAAAAAAAAAGAAAAGTGTTGTCTATATTGGCAGTGATTAATTAATTAATTAAACAGTAAATGATCTAGAACACATTCTTGGGACACTATTCTGAAGACTTGCTTATGAGTTTATACTGAGCCAATTATGACAATTCTTTGGGACAAATCACTTAATTGTTTTAGCCTGTATCTCTCTTCCAATTTTCTTGAAAGAATGGAATTAGTGACCTTATTAAATGCTTTCTCAAATCTAGGTAAAATCTATCTTTAACATTCTTCTGATCCTAGTCTAGTTACTTTAGCAGGAAAAAAATGAAGTCAAGTTGAGATGACTTCTATTTGAAAAAGTGTTTTGGATCACTACTTTCTCATCAGTGGTATATTCTAGAGTTTTTCTAGGAATCACAGTTAAGCTCACTGGCATATGATTTATAGACTGCACTGCTATTCTTTCCACTATGCCAGTTTCCTTTCAGTCTAAGGAAAACTAGTCAGTAATTGGATAGCTATGTGACTTAATGGATAGAGTACTAGATCTGAAGTCTAGATCTGGAAGTGTGACCTCAGACATTTACTAGCTGTGTGACGCTGGGTAAGTCACTTAACTCTGTTTGCCATAGTTTCTTTATCTATAAAATGAACTGGAGGGGGAAATGTCAGACTATTCCAGTATCTTTCCCAAGAAAACCTCAAGTAGGATCTCAAAAGAGTCAGAACTAACTGAAGTATAAAGGAACAGTAAACAGCAAAATCAGTGTTTCTATCTAATATCTGTTATTTACATAATGCCTTATACTTTTCAGAGTTGATTCTCTTCTCTTCCTCTTCCCCCTCCTTTCTCCATCCTTCTTATCTTGCTTTGTATTCTCTAACTCCCTTCTTTCTTGGAAATTTGAGACATTTGTCTTGGTTAGCTCTCTTTTTCAAACCTAAATTGGTCTATATCAGGAATTTTTTTTTTTAAACCTTGGACCCCTGGAGGTCTATGGATTTATTTCATGGTGTCATTAATTTGAATGGTGGAAAAAATAGCATCTTTATTTTCATTAACCTCTTCGAATTAAAATTGTCCATTTCCTTTAATTTTGAATAAAAGCAGTGAAACATTCTAAGAAAGGAGTTGATGACATTAAAAAACAACCATTAAAAACGTTTTTCTGAAGTTCCTTTGTACTTTCATTGATCTCTTCAGGCAGCTTCCTCTTTTTTTCTAGTCAGACTTATTTCTTCAAAATTTCATTCTTAAGAACTTCCATCTATACTTGGTTTTATTTCACCTGAAAAATTATAAATAATTTTTATAATGAAAACAAGCATTTAATAACTTTTTGGCTATAAAACACTTAACATAAATTCTTTTAATCTTTACAGCAACCTTATAAGTTAAGTTAGCATAAACATTATCTCCATTTTATACATGTTGAATTGATATTTTTAACTAAATCTAAACTCAATTACTTCATCATTATACAATTAGAAAATGACAGAATTAAGACTAAAGTCCAGAATATTTCATTGCAAATTCTAGTATAATTTCTACAATACCACAACTCCTTCCTTATCTGATGAAAATTAACCAGTGATTTAATCTAATAGTTTATATATATATATATATATATATATATATATATATATATGTTTGTTTAATGTGTATTATTATATAGATAGTGCTTTCTACTTTTCAGAGTTGATGCACATCTTCTATGGCTCCTAAAGAGCAATAAATACTGTTTTATTGTTGTCTTTGAATCCTAATGCACAGTTCAAAGAATAGAATTAAATTATATCCTCTGTAGTATCCTTGCAGTAGTGAAGGAAGGTAGATTTTATCTGCATTTGTCATAAGAGAAAACTAAGCAAGAATTTGATCAATATTAACAAAGTTTGTAAATGGTAGAATTTAGACTATGTCTTCAGAACCCTAGACTCCCTTGCCTAGGCTTCTTTTTACTGTTTCAGCTGAGTGCTTAGACTAGACATTTGCTTAAGTCACTGTACTTATTCAGAATTTGACAGTTAGACATACTAGCATATTTAACCAATTATTATTTGATTAGATCTATTTCTTTTTTCCTACTAGATCTGATATCATTAGAAATTATTGTGCCTATTATGTACCAGTATCTAAATACTCTTATTTTTTACATCTTTTTGTTATATTTTATTTGTGGATATGGAGGTTATAATTTTAAAATTTGTAGTTTCATTGATAGAAATATTTTTCTTGCTAAATGTTATTTATTTCATAGTACAGTTATGATTTCCCACTTAGTTAATTTGTGATGGTACTATATCATCAACAAATATTTACTGGGCACCTACTGAGTGAAGGGATACAGAGACATTTGAGAAACAAGCCCATATCCACATGAGCTTTACAATCTTTTTATAATAGGACATAAAGAGGTCAATTACCTTGAAAGTGCAACAAATGCTAAATGCCAAATGAACGGCATGGCGGTAAAGGCCATAGAAGTTCAGTGCAATTTATCATCTCTCTGATACGTTGATAGAAATTTTTGAAGTTGAGAAAACACAGTGACTCATTCTTCAGGTATCTTTAGGATGCTATGTTAATTTTCAGAAAGTTAGCTTTGGTCAGTATCTTGAGTTTTCTTATATTCAAGTCCGTAAAGCACATCCATTTGTGTACTTCTGTATAATTTGCATACACACATATTAAGATTTTCTATTTTTATGCATAATGCTCTAATTTTTTATTCCATGTATTTTCTCTATTTCTAACACACATTCCTTTTTTTTTTTAAATAAAGATTGAGGTTAAAAAATGCTGAAAAGTATTTGACTTTTTGGTTAGCATAAATTATAATTTCTTTTTTTGAAAAATCATCTTATTTTCCTTTCCTTTCTGGTTCTGTCATTTTAATCCTTTAAAGCAATTATTTTAGGGAGATAGCTCTCTAGATGAGTGTAGGGAAAGTTTTTTTGGGAAATGGAGATATAAAAAATTTTTTTAAAATCTGTTTTTATAATTTAAAAATGTTTCTTTTGTCCTTTGATCTTTATGTTACTCTGTGAATTAGGTTTCACTCTATAATTCAGTTGGGGAGATTGAGCTAACATTTGCTACACTTTCAAGGTAATTGGCCTTTTTATGTCCTATTGTAAAAAGATTGTAAAGCTCAGGTAACTTGCATGGGACCAACATTCACTAATCATCAAGACAATGTGTCTAATTTTATTTTTGCTTCCCTTTGCCTTGTTTTGCATATAATAAATTGTAGATGTTTATTAAATGGATTGAATGTTTCTTTTGCTTTTTCTTTTTTAAATTGACCTTTACTTTTCTATTGTACCATAATTTTATCTGACATAATATCCATTTTTAATAGATTTAAAAAAAAATACTCTCCTTGGGGAATTCTTTAATCTACTCACCTCTGCATAAAGATAGCTTTTTATATATATATATATATTTTAAAATGAATGACCAGTTTTTCATGGGAAATGATATAATAATTCTTTATTTTTTCTTCTTTCAAAATAACCTCCTAGTTATGTTATTGTTTTCAAATTTATACAATTTTAGATTGATTTGAAAGCTGATTTTTAGAATATTTAACATATTGATCTATTTAAGAATATCTACTTTGTTTCCAGTTCTTTGTTATTAAAAAGTGCTTCTATGAATGTTTTGGTATTAGAGGGAGCTTTCTGTCTTTCCCTTAATGGAGAATATATACCTAGTAGTTGGATCTCTGAGTCAGAGGGTATTCAAAATGGGGAAAGCATTTTATAGCTCCAGTGGAATGTGATTGTGCTTTTTTCCCCTTTCAGCCCTTCCTGTATTGACTATATTTATCTCTTGTCATCTTTGCCAGTTTGCTTAATATGAGGTGAAAGCCCAGTGTTGTTTTAATTTTCATTTGTTTTATTATCTTTTGTGTGGTTGCTAATAGTTTTCAGTTTTTCTTTTGAGAACTGTTTGTCCATATGCTAGTTTTTTTCCTAGTTAATTTTCCATTCCTTTGAGTTTTTTTCTTTAAAAAGGAACTTTAATATTTGCATTTCATATCCATTTAGACCTTTTTTGAAGTATGTAGTCTGATATCTTTCCCAAACTACCTGTTAATTTTCCCTGTAGTTCTTGTAGGAAAAAGTAGTCTTTCCTCAAGTTATTAATAAGGTTACTCTGAAAGAATTACTTGTTTCCTTACTTTGATTTTGTAGATTGGTGGGGAGGTTTTTTTTTTTGCCCAGTTCTTAACTTTTGTAGATAATCAACATGTTATGATTTTGCCCTAACTATATTGTATTGTTTTGCATTCTCTTGTTTTTTTGTTTGTTTGTTTTTTAGGGTTTTTTTTTTCAAGGCAATGGGGTTAAGTGTCTTGCCCAAGGCCACACAGCTAGGTAATTATTAAGTGTCTGAGGTCGGATTTGAACCCAGGTACTCCTGACTCCAGGGCCAGTGCTTTATACACT
Organism: Macrotis lagotis; assembly: GCF_037893015.1. Lineage (NCBI taxonomy): Eukaryota > Metazoa > Chordata > Mammalia > Peramelemorphia > Peramelidae > Macrotis > Macrotis lagotis. The sequence goes on from NC_133666.1 coordinate 282,030,678, forward strand.
GTGCCACCTAGCTGCCCCTTCTCTTGTTTTTTTTAATTGATATTTTATTTTATTTTTCCAATTACATGTCATATAAGTTTTTTTTAACATTCATCCTCTTGTGTATTTATAAGTTACACAATTTTCTTCCAACTCCAAAGAGGTGGCGAATAGTCTAGTAAATGCTGTATATGTGCATTTGTGTTTAATTTGTTTATATATTAGTCATTTTGTATATGAAGAATTAGGACTAATGGAAAAGAAAGAAAACCTATGGGATAGGAAGGAAAATCATAAGAAAAATTTTTAAAAAGTGAACATAGTTTTCATTCAGTTTCTGAGGATTTTTTGTTTTTGTGTCCCCTCTGAATGTGGATGGAATTGTCTATAACTTATCTCCCAGAGTTGTCCTGTATCTCTGAACTGCTTGAGAGGGGCTGTCTCCATCATAGTTGAACTGTCTCTCTCTCTCTCTCTCTCTCTCTCTCTCTCTCTCTCTCTCTCTCTCTCTTTTAAAGTTTTTGCAAGGCAAATGTTGTTAAGTGTCTTGCCCAAGGCCACACAGCTAGGTAGTTATTAAGTGTCTGAGTTCAGATTTGAACCCAGGTACTCTTGACTCCAAGGCCGGTGCTTTATCCACTATGCCACCTAGCCGCCACTAAACTGTCTCTTAATTTTGAGATAAAACATTTTAATCAGATGAGAGTTCAGTGAGATCCAGGAAGATGTTGTATTTGCCTGAATATTTTGGCCATAAGGTCAGTGTTACAGAGAGGTAACAGACATTTTTCCAGATTAACAAAATTCTTTTTATTAATTTGCTTGTTCCTGAAGAATTAAGGAGTAAAGTTTTATTTACTGTTTCTATTTTTTTCACTAGTAAAATAAATACAATCCTCCTTTGTTATTGCTTACTACAAATTAAAGCAGATTTCAGGCACATAGGCAATAAATGAGCTTTGTTTAGTCATTTATTTTGTATAAAATATAGTATACCAATCCCACCACCGAATAGGATTATGAAGAACTGCTCCCTACTAGTATATTTATATTTTTGTGTTAGGCTTATTAATACTTTTCGTTGCCACTTTAAAGCAGTTTTATTAACTCATGACTTTGAAGATGATGAGATTAAGCATTCGTACTATTTTATAAACAACAGTGAAGATACCAACCTTAAGTAGTATTCTAAAGGTATATCAGTGGCAGGGTCATAAAAAAAATTTAGATGTCTTGGTAATTCAAATAGTGATACCACAATGCTGTTTTTTCAAATTATTTTATCTTGAAACAAAAACAGCCTAAATACCTTTTTCTTTATACAGTACCAACAAGTATTGCCATAGCACAATTCGCTTTTTTTTTTTTTTGGAGTTAAAGAAATTTAGTAATTGTGACTTTCGTTGAATGAAATAAACACAATTAGTTTTGCCAAATGGTATTTTTGTTTCTCTCAAGAAATCATTACAAGGGATTGTGAAAAGGGAGAGAGATATTTAGAAATAAAAGCTGTAAAAAAATCAAATTATAGAAACTTTTTTTTTTAGGTTTTTGCAAGGCATATGGGGTTAAGTAGCTTGCCCAAGGCCACACAACTAAATTATTAAGTGTCTGAAGTGGGATTTAAACTCAAGTACTCCTGACTCCAGGGCCAGTGCTCTATCCACTGTGCCACCTAGCTGCCCTGAAACATTTTTTTCAAGAAAGATTTTTACAAGAGTTTTACAAATTTTCCCCTAATCTTGCTTCCCTTCCCCCACCCCCCACAGAAGGCAGTCTGTTAGTCTTTACATTGTTTCCATGGTATACACTGCTCTAAGTTGAATGTGATGAGAGAAAAATCATATCCTTAAGGAAAAAAATAAAATATAAGACACAGCAAAATTACATAATAAGATAACGGTTTTTTAAAAAACATTAAAGGTAATAGTCTTTGGTCTTTGTTTAAACTCCACAATTCTTTTTCTCAATACAGATGGTATTCTCCATTGCAGATAACCCAAATTTGTCCTGAGTTCATCATCACCCCCATTTTGCTGTAGGGTATGCAGTGTTTTTCTGGTTCTGCTCATATTGCCCAGCATCATTTCATGCAAATCCCTCCAGGCTTCTCTGAATTCCCATCCTTCCTGGTTTCTAATAGAACAATAGGGTTCCTTGACATACATATACTACAGTTTGTTAAATCATTCCCCAATTGAAGGACATTTACTTAATTTCCAATTCTTTTTCACCACAAAGAAGAGTTCCTATGAATATTTTTGTATAAGTGATGTTTTTACCCTTTTTCATCATCTCTTTAGGGTATAGACCCAGTAGTGGTATTGCTGGGTCAACGGGTATGCACATTTTTATTGCCCTTTGGGCGTAATTCCAAATTTCTCTTCAGCTCCACCAACAGTATATTAGTGTCTCAGATTTCCCACATCCCTTCCAACATTGATCATTGTCCTTTCTGGTCATATTGGTCAGTCTGAGAGGTGTGAGGTGGTACCTCAGAGATGTATAGAAACATTTTTTAAAAAGAATTAGATGCTTATTAAGTTTCTGCCATGTATGAAGTGCTAGAAATAAATGAAAAAATGTCAGGCCCTTACTCTTAAAGTATTTTATTCTGCTAGGGAGATGTGGCATGTACACAGATAGCATAAGGTGGTGATTCCAAGGAGATTAGCCAGAAAGCTCCAGGGAATTTTGGAGAGAGTCATAGATTACTTGGCATCTGAGCCTTCAAGTGAGAGATTCTAGAAGTTAAGAGATGAAGAAGAAGGGAATGAGTTCTAGGCATTGAGGGAAGGTGGAAATTGGGTTTTGTCAATAAGAAAAACTTGGAGGAGGCCTTAGTCTTCAGTTAAGTAGAAAGTAAAGCTATGTTAGAGAAAAGAATGAGGGTCGAATTAGGGATTTAGTGGGGAGAATGTTTGGAAGAGTTGGAGTAGGAGTATGACATAGTTTATCAGAAATGGATATATAGTTTTATTCACTCAGAAATTTAGCATCTGTGGTTGTTGGAATGAATGTCTGTCAAATACTTAAACTGCTGACCTCATAGGGAGGAAATAAATTCATAAATCATGAATGGAAGCTGTTTTTGTTCTTTCCTACTCAGAGACAATGTTATTTTATAATTTTTTTTATTTTTATTTTTGGCAATGGGGTTAAGTGACTTGCGTAAGGTCACACAGCTAGTCGATTATTAAATGTCTGAGGTCAGATTTGAACTCAGGTCCTCCTGACTCCCAGGCTGGTGCTCTATCCACTGTGCCACCTAACTGCCTCAGACAATGTTATTGTTAATCTTTTTACCCTTAACATTGGCATGGGTACATTGCCTATATTATAGGTGTTTAGTAAAAATGTTTGTTGAATTTAATTGAAGCTGCTAATAGACAATATGTTTGAAAGAATTCATATAACTTAGTAGTTTTCTTTCAGAAGTGATCCCTTAAAATTTTTTTTTCCTTTTTTTTTTTAATTAGCTGGATGAGAAAGAAAGTCGGCGTTTATTTCAACAAATCCTTTCTGGTGTGGATTATTGTCATAGGCACATGGTTGTCCATAGAGACTTGAAACCTGAAAATGTACTTCTTGATGCACACATGAATGCCAAGATAGCTGATTTTGGTAAGAATGTTTTAAAATTTAAAATGTTTATTGATGCTGTTTTAAATTACTTTCACTCATACAAAGTATCCTACCGGGTATCCAAGGTTAACAATCTGTCTCCTCACTTGTGAACCAATTAAGACAGAGGAGAAGAGTAAAAGAAGTTTTCTTTTCTCTTATAATGCACTAAAAACTTAGATTGAGTATTATAACAGTAGATTCTTTGAGAATAGTTTGACAGGAATTTCTGTGAAATTATATTTGAAAAAATGCAGATTGTAAGATAAATATATTTAATTAAAATTGAAATCAATTTAGCTTTTTTTCCCTCCATATATTTTCAGAAATCTTTTAAACAATGTATTCTTGTTATGTCTTATTCAATTATTTGTCTCATATAACCTTTTAAATAAGTAATTTTCCTAATTAATTGTAGGAATTTTCTTATTTGTGATACAGATAGAGGAGGAAATAACCAAGGTTGCTTTGTTCAATATTTGATTAGAAATGGTCTGCTTAATACACTTCTTAACTATTTTTAGTTCAAGATTTAATCATTTTAATTTTTTTCCAGTAAACATTTATACAGGGTGTCCCAAAAGTCTTAGTGCAATTTTAAGCTATTAAAATTATTTAAGCTTAAAACTGCACCAAGATTTTTGGGACTCCCAGTATGCATCAATTTAGACAATTTGGTGTATTAAAAATATTTTAAAATACATTTTGTGTAGTGATCTTTTGGGGATACTAACAGGTTTATTCAAATGTTTTTTAAAAGTGAATTCTAAACAGCTGGAGCAATGAGTGGTGTACTCTTGTAGTATCATGTTCTTCCCTGATATTTCTGCTGGACAGTTTCTTTTAATATTTTTTAATTCACAGGAAAAAAACCATAATTTTTAAAAATAAATTAGCTTAAATGATGTATATTACTTGTATTTGGATTAATAACTGTACACTGATGTTTTCTTTAGATAACATATAATCTGTATTCCAGTGTACTATATTACCACTTAATAAAATTTGTAGCATTCTACAACAGACATACAATGTCCAGTGAATATTATTGTTAACATGTAACTCTTCTCTATTCCATCTCTAGCTTCATTGGAATTTATCTCTTCTCTTGATTCCCTGTTATTCCTCTTATACAGGCTCTCCCATTACCATCTGTTTGGATTGTTAGTAGCCTTCTATATAGTC
>NC_133666.1:282402929-282486539 GCF_037893015.1 Macrotis lagotis
CCCACCCCCAAGAGCCTTAATTCCTTCAAGGTCTCATGAGAGGCTCTGACCACTCTTCTGGCCTGTGCTCTGGTCTGTGGATGACCACAGGCACTCCCTCTGCCTTGGAACTATGAGGAAGGTCCCTGCTTCACCAACACAGTAAAACTCTCCTTTTGCTGAGACTGGGGTCCAGACTGGGACCTGGGTCTGAGTATGGGCAAAGCAACAGTCCAGCTACCTAGATGACTCCTGACTCCCCAGGTCTGCTCCTGGTTGCTGGGTTGGGTCTGCACTGAGGCCTGCACTGGACCGGGCTCTGTGCTCACTCTGGTGCAGCAGAGTTTTCCTGCTGACCATCTAAGTTGTCCTTGGGAATCCTTGTGCTGAGAAGTCTGGAAGCTGCCACCACCTCCAAGGATCCAAGCGACCCCAGGGACCCAGGCTCTGGGTGGGCTGTTCCTGAAGGCTTAGAGCTGGTTCTCCCTGGGTGGCCGGGCTGCAGTGCCTTTGTAACCCTGGTGTAACCTTTCCCATGGATCTTTCAAGTTGTGTTGGCAGGAAAATTGTTTCACTCAGTCTTTTTGTGGGTTCTGCCACTCTAGAATTTAGTTAAAGCTATTACTTAAAAGTTATTTAGTATGGTCTGGGGGAGAGCTTGTGGGAATTCCTGCCTTTACTCCTCCATCTTGGCTCCACCCCAAGAATGCATTCCTTATCCATAGCTGTTAGAGGCATATGAATTGTTCCTCTTCTAATTTTTTAAAAGTATGACACTCAATATTTAAATTGTATATCCATTTAGAATATATTGTGGGACACTATTTTTTCTGAATCTAGTTTCTTCCAGACTGCTTTCCAGTTTTCCCAGTTTTAAAAAAAAAAATCAAGTAGGGAGTTTTTCTCTAGGTAATTTATGTTTTACATTTGTCAAACATTAGCTTATTGATTCTAGTGTTTCTGAATCATCCTTGCCTAATCTATTCCATTAATCATTTTCTACATTTTTTGAAGGACTACTGTTTTTTAAATGTAGTTTGAGATCTAAAAATTTGATTCCCCCTTTATCTTTATTTCTTTTTATTACTTTCTTTAATAATTCTAGATCTTTTGTTTTTCCAAATGAATTTTGTTATTATTTTATCACATTCTGTAAAGTTTCCCCTTTGGTGATGTGATTGAGAAAACATCAAAAATATAAATTAATTTTGGTAGTGATGATTGGGACATTGGTAGTGCCCTTCATAAAGATGAAAGTTCTTTTGAAAGTGAAAAACGTACAAGCCTAAAAAGTTCATGGATTAAACTTTTTCTTGGAGAGACAGTAAGTTGCTTGAGGACAGACTGAATAATAAAGATCTAGATGAGAATGTATGAAGGAAAGAAAGAAAAGAAAATAACCAAAAGAGCTGGTTGGGCTGCCACCAATCATATGGAACTGAAGCTATATTTCTTCAGTGACATAGGCCAGAAGCATGCCATTCTAGCTTAGAGAGAGAGAGAATGTGGCCAGAAAAGAAGAAAAGAGAGAGAGAGAGAGAGAGAGAGAGAGAGGAGAGAGAGAGAGAGAGAGAGAGAACGCGAGCAAACTTCATCTGGAAATACTTTGCTTAAATTCAATTCATTTCCATAGTTGGTTGGACAAAGGTAGTACAACTGACTCCAGATATTCTTCAGTATCAAGGAGTAGCTAAGGCAGTGTGCTCACTTGGGTGGCATTCTAGCTTCTAGTCTTTTCTGTCCCAAAAGTTGTGAGCATCAGGTTCAACATGGCCATAGTATTGTCATTTTTACTATATTGATTTAATCATGAGTACTGAATTTGCTTCCAGCTAGTTAGGTCTTTTTTTTTTTTAGGTTTTTGCAAGGCAAATGGGATTAAGTGGCTTGCCCAAGGCCACACAGCTTAAGTAATTATTAAGTGTCTGAGGCCACATTTGAACCCAGATGCTCCTGACTCCAGGGCCAGTGCTCTATCCATTGTGCCACCTAGCTGCCCCTGTTAAGGTGTTTTTTAAGGAGATTAATTCTGGGATATTTTATGAAATTTATAGTTATTTGCTTCTTGGATTTTGTTATTATAATATAGAAATACTATTGATGTCTGAGTATTTATTTTGTAGCCTGAAACTTTGTGGAAACTTTTAATTGCCTCAATATGCATTTTTGGGGGAATTTTCTACGTACACTATTATATTGTCAGCAAACAAGATTAGTTTTATTTTTCTTAACCTATCTTTATTCCTTTATTTCCCTTTTTCTTTTCCCATTGCAATTTCTAATACTTAAAGAACTATATCATATATAGTGGGGAGAGTGGGCACCTTGCTTCATTCCACATTTATTAGAAAAGATTTTTAGTGTATCCTCAATGTATACAATGCTTGCTTTTGGTTTTAGATTTTTTAAAATGATATTTAAAAAAAATACTTTTCTGTCTATACTTGGTAGGATATTTTTTTACATAGAAAAGTGATTAAAAGCTTTTTATGATTCTATTGTTATGATTATGTCATTTTGGATGTTTTAGTTTTTCAAAATAATTGAATTACATTGATTATTTTCCTAATGTTGAATCATATTTATATCCTGGAATAAATTTCACTTTGTCATAATGAATGGTTTCTTGGATAAGTCTTTGTGGTCTGTTATGACTTTCTTATAAATTTTTTTGAGTCAGTGTTCATTAATGATATTTGTCTATAATTGTTTTTCCCTGTATCTTATCTTTCCCTGGTTTAGATATTAGTGTAGAAGGAGAAATATCTATTTTTAATATTTAGAAAGTATTATTTGTGACTTTCTATTAGTTTCTAAGGGTTCCCTCCTAGATTCTACCTTGCTCTTCTTCCCTTCAGTTAGTCCTGTTCATTGACTTTGTGGTTTTCATGTGTGTGTGTGTGTGTGTGTGTGTGTGTGTGTGTGTGTGTGCGCGTGCATGAGCTCATTACTTTTTACCTTCTCTTTTTTTCTACTCTGGACTCTCATTCTCTGATTTAAGACTTCTATAATTATGTAATCTCTCTCTCTTTTCTCTGTATTCCTCATTCAATCAAAGCTTCAAAGAGATTCTTTCTAAGCTTTCCCTTAGGAGCTTTCTGCCAGTGCTTTCTTGGCATCGCCTTTGGGATTCCCTTTTTGGATTGTGCCTCACTCCCCAAACAGTGCTAATTATTGGACATGTCAGAAGAACTTCCCCATACCATGTCCTTGATTACGCAGTCCATCACTGATCTATATCTTACTCTCTTTTACTTCCCCAGTGCTTAGCAGAATGACTGACATATAGTAGGTAGTTAATTATATGTGTCAACTTGATCTGACCCTGAAGGGATGGAATATCTATCAGAGATGGCCAGAGCAAAGAAAGTTTAGCTAGATCTTGACTTGGATGGGGGAATGAAATGAATGCTAATGCCTTAGCATGGGTTTATCAAGAATTGATAGGTTTCATTGAAGCCATGACAGGAGATATGGGACATGATGTGAAGGAAGTTTGGGAGAGAGTGAAGCAGGAGAAAGAGGAGGCTGAAGAAGGGAGAGATAAGAGAGAGAGAGAAAACCACTCCCTACTCCATCAATCTATAGAAATATAGAGATGGGATTGGCAGAAGTGGATGTCCTCAACAGACCAGGTAATGAGGAGGTATGAGATTGACAAAGAAGAAAGTATTTGGAGGTCTTGATTGATGTCAGCAGCACTGCCATGTCTAGGAAGAGTAAAAAATATTTCAAATCACGACTTTTGTTTGTGAATACAATTTGCTGCTATGGTCCAGTGTAAGGAGAAGAGTTTTTTTCCCTTTTCTCCAAAACCAAATGAATCTCCTGGTTTATTCTGCCATTGCAAAAAGGGGGAATTGAACTGGCAAGTGATTCAAAATGTTTTCATTAATATGTATCTAATATTTTTTAATATTAACAAAAACCTGTAGAAAATATTCTTTCCTTGCCTAATTGCATGAACTTGAGGCTGCAGATGTTTGTGAACATTGTTTAGTATCAGAAGAGGAAATAGAGGAACATAAGAATGACCAGGAGAGTCTAGAATGATAGCTACATTGCCCTCATTGATTTTATGAGGGTAACCTATTGCATGATCTTTCTCATATTTCCTTGTCCTTTCAACCCTTTCAGCCCTTGCCTCTGACCTTGTTTCTTATTTCTTATGACAAGCTTCTCCCCTTACCTCTCTCCTATCAATCCCATTGCCCAGCACCTTAAATGTAAAGGGACTTAAGCAGAAACCTCTACAGAAAGGATTTTGTTTCCCCTAGTCATTGCTGACTCTTGGGTTCCCTAGTTTATTTGTATCAGCCACACCCACCTTTCAATAAGATATTTGCTGCACATTCATAAACATTGAAATGTTATGGTGATAGCCTTTCCATCTGTTAGTAAATATAATTTGGTACAGAGGGCTCTGAGCAGTGTCAAAACAAGCATGATGAAGAACTTGAATACATGAATAAACCTCACAGTTAATAAAATACACATTTACTAGACAAATAGTTGTAAGAACTCATCTGCTTTGTATATTGTTATTTGATGCTCTTCCGAACAACAGCTCCTTTTTTCCCCTCTCCACTGTCTTAAAAGCAAGGGAAAAAAGGCAAAAATTCTAGACTCATGAAATAATCTATTCCCATAGAGAGTTAATATGGTCTACAAGAGGAGTCTCAGTTTTCCTAAAACCTTTGGTAGGATTTAAAGGTGACTGCTAATTTCCCTCTGTCATTTGTGATGCACCATTTCTTAATTTGGAGAGCTTATTTCTGATTAATGTGCTTTGATTTCTTATAGTAGCCGAGTATAAAATAAAACAAAAAATACAATATCTACCAAATGCCAATGATGTATCTGGTATGAATGATGGCTTGAGAGAAATTAATTTTGAATTTTGAACATCTGAATGCAATGCAATACAATTCAAGTTTTGTTATGGAAATAATAAATATATCTCCCCTGAAGTTTGTTATTGACTTAACACTTTGTTAAATGGTCTGCAGAAGCTGATCTGTAAACCACAATGATGGCAAAGAAGATTTCTCAGTGTTTCCTAAATAAGAACATTTTAGCAGACACAGTATATATTCTAGAGATTAGAAACTCTTCTCTGTTTTTTCAATCTTATCAATAAATATTCTTTAGGGTCTGTTTTATTGGCACTTTTTGTATTTAAACCATAGGTTATTTCCAAGTCAAGTCTTTCCAGAGTCAAAGTCTCACTTTACATCCAACTGTATCTCCTGTGACTTTAAGTTATTGTCAGTTAGTCTTTTCATCATCTTTTTAACATACCCATAGTGTCCTTGAGGGCAGGATTTCTTTTTTAGCCCTCAGTCTCTAGTAGAGTGTTAGGGAAATAGTAAGGACTCAGTGCTTGAGAAATATAGGCTCATTTATGATTTTATTTCCCCAGCCCAGAAGGCTTTACATTTATTCAAATCTAAGACAACTTTGATACATACTAGACTCTCCCTCTTTGGATCTCCTAATGTACTTATTGTCGATGTCCAAAAGTACTGAGATCAAACCCTATATAGCCTTTATACTGTGTCACTAGAATGTATTTTTCCTCAGTATTTTTTGAGAGCATGGAGTATGTCTTACATTTCTTTTGTAACCCTCATAGTACCTAATAGAATGCTAGGCAAATAGAAAGGAATCTGTACTTAGGACAGAATTGAATGTAAGGTGAGGATTTTGCCTTGAGTCGTGCAATGCTTAGATTTTCTAAAAACACATAGATTTTGCCTTTAGCAAATGACCTGGGTAGTTGAAGCCCAGGTAAATTCTTCCCCAGCTCACAGATCTCTCCAGTAACCTTTAATAATTCAATACATGCCATTTTTCTTAGGATGTTTTGTGTAACTTGCTCCAGGTACCACACCTGCTAGTTATAGTTCTGATTGATGGAAGACTCATTAATGTCCAATTGTCAATACAGAAAGATATTAGATTAAAATGTACTCTCATCAAATCATTTCAACCAAAATATCTCATATATGGATAGCTCTTTAGAGTTGGCCAAGATTTTTCACATATTTCACAAATTTATTTAGTTCATCCTTAGGGCAACAATGTGAAGGAGGTAGGGAACTTTTTCAGATGAGGAAGCTGAAGCCAAGTGACTTACATGAATGATATGTGTTAGAGAAGGGATTAGAATTTAGGTTTTCTGAAAGCTATTTTCTCTATACCAAATACATTATGGCATTTTATATTATCTAGTGATTTTAAAGACAGAATTCTGGCCCCTGGAAGATTGAAGTCATCTTTATCATTTCATATTTTAGCTGTATATTTGACATGAACAGTTCAAAATTTGAAATAAAACAATAATTATATTTAGGTAATGAAATAATTGCAGAGGACTTTAAAATTTTTACTGTGATATTGTGACAATGAAGTGGTCCACTGATCAGTGACATCTGATGAGAACATAATGTGAAAGCTTTTATTGAAATAGTTGATTAATGTACTCATGGTATCAATTATATTAAGTTTGAAAATTATTGCTTTTCAACCAAAATTATGTCTGGTTTGTAAAATATTCTACTCTGTATAATTATTTGGTTCTTTGGATTTATTGGAAAACTTTTTTCCTTTCTTCTTGAACTTTTCAAATTTCAATATTTATGTTACCTTAATAACAATATTATTTCAACATTAATTACTTCCTTATAGGCAAATTTAATTTAATATCCTTTAAATTGCTTTCTTAGAATCACTGAGGATATGTTGGTGTAAAGGTATTTATCTCAATTCTGATTTGTGCTTTTCAAAAGTGAAAATAGGGGCAGCTAGGTGGTGCAGTGGATAGAGCACTGGCCCTGGAGTCAGGAGTACCTGAATTCAAATCTGGCCTCAGACACTTAATAATTACCTAGTTGTGTGGCCTTGGGCAAGTCACTTAACCCCACTGCCTTGCAAAAACCTAAAAAAAAAAGAAAATCCTCAAATGGGGTCACAAAGAGTCAGTACATGATTGAATAACATACCTTTATGAATCCTTCTTAGTAAATGCTTTTACTGAAAGCTAATTGAAACTACTGATTGACTATTGATGGGAAACACACTGATGGGAGCTTAGGAGCTCCAGTATTAAAAAAAAATATAGCCCCATAGGAGTATATTAAAAGTATTAATAGCTACCTTCTGGGCAGGTAATCTGTGAGTGTGAATACAGGTTGGGAGAGTGTCCCTAGAAGGCATGCTATACTGTTAGAATAAGCTGAAGTCAAATTGTGAAGGTACTTAAGAATGAAAGAAGTTTTAATGTATTCTAGAGGAAATAAGGAATCATTAAAATTTCTTGAGAATTATGTGGAGACTGTATTGAAGAGGGAAGAGTCTAGAAGCAGAGAGACTAACTTGGATTTCATCATAATAGACAAGACTAGAGGTGAGGGTCTGAGTGAAGTTAGAGAGTTTGTGAATGGAGAGAAGGACACATATGTGAAAGATAGTGTGAAGGCAGCATGAACGGGCCTTTGCAACTGCTTAGATGAATATAAGAATTAAAAGAGAGAGAAGTTTGAAATACGTGTTTTCTTTCTAATTAATGTGAGAGCAAAATGACCCAGAACTATGAAGTCTCCAAAATAGGAAAATTGGTATTTAATACATACTATTTTTTCATCCTTCACTTTAGTTTCTTCCTGTTGTATAGAAAGTATTTTGAATTTCCTGAATTTTCACTTGTCCTCTCAGTATTTTAATCCTAAATCTATTTTCTTACTCTTTGTGGTCCATAGCCTATAATTTTTAAGCAGATCATTAATTAAGACCATACAATCAATATTTCTGATACAATTAATTGTAAGTATTTTCCATCTCACCTGGGTGAATGAAATGCTAAATCTTCATTTTCCCCTGCAAAGTGGCAATACCAGAAAAACTTAGAGAATTTGGGCAAGCTTAAGCTTCAGTTGTATCTAACTGTTTGTGACTCCATTAGGAATTTTCTTGGAAAAGATACTAGAGTGGTCTGCCATGTACTTCTCCAGCTCATCTGATAGAGGAGGAACCTGAGGCAATCAAAGTTAAATGATTTGCTCAGGTTCACACAGCTATATGTGTCTGAGAATGGATTTGAATTCAGGAAGAGTCGTCTTCCTGATCCCAAGCCCCATACACTCTCCAGTGTATCACCCACATATATGTGATTGACCTGAAAATGACATAATTTCCAAGGTTAGAATGGGATTATACTTGGAACAAAGTTGTTTTTAATGTGAACCAGCTAGCCAGATCAAAGATTAAACCCTAATTTCTCCATCCACATCTGCATTCAACTAATAATGTGCAAAGTATTTCTAGGGATTGAAGAAAATAAAAAAATTTGTAAGAAATATTCTCCAATCTAAAGGGTCTTACAATGTATTATATCTATGGTATTGCAAATCTTACTTTTTTTCTCCTCATCAATCTAAGTATCACCAGAATTGTCAGTGTGATAAATTGTTCTTCCTCTGTCAAAATGTGAGGGAAATGATATTGACTTCTTTGTTTTTTATTAAATAGAATTCCTCCATTCTTTTTTTTTCTTTTTTCTTTCTTTTTTTTTTTTAAGGTTTTTGCAAGGCAAATGGTGTTAAGTGGCTTGCCCAAGGCCACACAGCTAGGTAATTATTGTCTGAGGTTGCATTTGAATTTAGGTACTCCTGACTCCAAGGGCTGGTGCTTTATCCACTGTGCCACCTAGCCACCCTGAATCCCTCCATTCTTAATTAAAATATAATAATATTTATACTTTTGCATTGGCTAACATTCACACTATAGAGTAAATATACATATAGAGTGCTGGAAGTAACTAGATTCTAATTCTGTGCCTTTCATTTAATAGCTATTATAACCATGGGTAAGTCTTCCAAGCTTTCTAGGACTTTATTTCATTACCTGTAAATTATCTATGGTACCTATCTTTTAGGGTAATTTAGGCAGTGCTTTCTATATTTCTTTATCTGTTTGATGGAAATCTTCCTTCCCTTGTCCCAACAGTAGCTACCATCAACTATCTCATTTGATGATGAGATTAAATAGATAAAACAGTTTGCAAATTTTAAGGCCCATTTTAAGTACCACAGTTAGAATGTAGTTGATTTTGGTAGACCTTCCCTGGATTGGGAAAGTGGGGATTTGGATGACAATGGATGCTCTCTGCCTGGATGGGAACTGGGCAATGTAGCAATAAGCTCTGATTGGGAAAAGGGAATATTTGTAACTATCTCTAGACCTGTTAAGACATTGTGGATGAAAGTGAGACAGTTCTTACCAACTATAAGTTATTAATTGATGGTGATTCCATTTTTGGAACAGGGGAAGGAAGACTCCTATAAATAGATAAAGAAATATAGAAAGCACTGTCTAGCTCATTAGTCTAGTCTGCAAAATGGAAGCAAGTGATTTAACTAAAAAGATTATGATCAACATATCAGAAGGTGGCAAGGTGAGGCCTATCTTACCCTCCTCACAGTAACTAGTCATGGAGATTATGTCCAATACAACCAAAACTCTATTTATCCCCAGTACTTCCTTACTTTGCTCCTTATTTATGCAGTGCAGACACACATCCCTCACTTCAGAGCCCTTGTCCATCCTGTATCACCCAGTCATCCCATGACTGACAGACCCCTCCTTTGGGGTAAGCTTTGCTCTTGAGTGTGGTGAGTGATCAGATCTCCTTCTCCCTTTTTATTTTGGGTATGAGTGATTTTAAGAAGATTAGCAGGCATTAATTTGTTGCAACTACATTTTAAATCTCATTACATTATTTCTTTCCTCAACTTCTGATAAATTTTCCAGTTTCTGTCAAGAATATCATCATATTCTAATGTACAACTTTACTGTCATTTTTGTCTCTTCACTTCCCTCACCCCACATATCTAATAAGTTTCCAAATCTTGTTAATTCTATCCCTTCAATAGTTCTTGAATCTGGATCCTTCTCCCTTCCTATATGATCTCTATTCTGGTTCAGAATCTCATCACCTTTTAGATATGCTTTTATAATAGCCTTCCAATTGATCTCCCTGCTTCAAATCTCTCTGTTCTCTAATTCATTTTACATTCATCTTCCTAATTCATTTTTTTGATTTAATTAATTAATTTATTTTGAATTTTACAATTTTTCTCCTAATCTTGCTTCCCTTGCCCCACCCCCCACAGAAGGCAATCTTTTAGTCTTTACATTGTTTCCATGGTATGCATTGATTTATGTAGAATGTGATGAGATGGGAAATCATAACCTTGAAGAAAAAATAAAGTATAAAAAATAGCAAAATTACATAATAAGATAATTTTTTTAAGATTAAAGGTAATAGCTTTTGGTGTTTGTTCAAACTCCACAATTTTTTTCTCTGGATACAGATGGTATTCCCCAAAATTGTGCCTGATTGTCCACTGATGGAATGAGCAAGTCCATTAAGGTTTATCATCACCCCCATGTTGCTGTTGGGATGTACAAAGTTCTTCTGGTTCTGCTCATCTCGCTCAGCATCAGTTCATGCAAATCTTTCCAGGCTTCCCTGAATTTCCATCCCTCTTCCTTTGTAATAGAACAATATTGTTCCATAACATACATATACCACAATTTGTTCAACCATTCCCCAATAGATGGACATTCACTCAATTTCCAACTCTTTGTCACCACATACACACAGGGCTGCTATGAATATTTTTGTACAAGTGATGCTTTTACCCTTTTTCATGATCTCTTCAGGGTATAGGCCCAATAATGATGTTGCTGGATCAAAGGATATACACATTTTTAATTGTCCATTGGGTATACTAATTCATTTTCTTAAGGAGGAAGGTTGACAACTCTACCCCCTTACCCATTGATTCAAGGATCATCTTTAGCTCAGGCTTTTTTTTTTTTTTGCAAGGCAAATGGGGTTAAGAGGCTTGCCCAAGGCCACACAGCTAGGTAATTATAAAGTGTTTGAGGCTGGATTTGAACTCAGGGACTCCTAACTCTAGGGCCAGTGCTCTACCTACTACACCATCTAGCTGCTCCAGCTGAGGCTTTTAAAAATTATATTTTTGCAAGTTTTATAATGTACTTTATTATTAGTATAATACTACATTTAAATAATTTATAAATAAGTAATTTTGCACATATTGAAGGTAAACATTCAAAATAATTTTTGTTTTTGCTTTTTGATAAGGTATATGATAAAAAAAAACACTGTATTAGATTCTTCCCAAAAGGTAATTAGTTTGGGAAGCTTCAAATCAGATCTGCATTTTCTGAACTGCTCACAGCAAGAATAAGAGGGTTGGCAAGGTCCAGAGCTCCAAGCTTCTTTGGCATTGGGTCACATCAATCTTCTTCTTTCTCAAAGAAGTACATTGTTAAGGAAATCCTCTGCTCTAAGTTGGTCAGTGTTTAACTTTCAACCCCAGAAACTATTCCTCTTAGAAAATTTCAAACTTGAGAATTCTCAAATTTGAGATTATTCATGAGGTAATCCCTAATGCTCAGCATATAAACTTTCAGAAACTTTATCTTAGACTGTATGCAGTTACAGGACCAGTAATGTCATGTCCTTCTTTGAGCATTTTAATGACTGCTACCATGTCTTGGATAGGTGAAGTACAATCTCAGTAAACCTAGCCTTCTACCTGTGATGAGAAAAGGAAAGAAAAAGACGGACTCCACTTAGCAACTCTTGGTCCATGAACCTAGTATGTTAGAACCTAGAACCTGTAGGGCTAATTGAGTTAGAGTAGGGAGCTCTCCATGTACTTTTCCTACTCTTTTCCATTAATGTTTTTCCAGAGCATAGCAGAGGGGAAAGGAAAAAATTCCTTCCCTCTTAAAACCTACTAAACTTTGATGTCAAAGTAGAAAGGAGAGAAGGTATAAGCATATAAGTATATATATATATATATATATATATATATATATATATATATATATATACACACACACACACACACATATATATATATATATACACACACACATATATATATATATATATATTATATCTGTCTGGTCTCAGTTCATTTTTCTATGAGAGAAGCAGTCTAATTCACAAGCATCTCAGTAAACTAAAACACCAGCAATGTCAGTGAGGTACCAGTAGACATATTTGATTAACTTTCTTTGCATTCCCAATGCTAAAATTATTCTTCACTTATTAAAAAAGAAATATAGCATGCAATTTTCTAGTTTTTCATATCCTTTCAACATCTCCAAGACAATGAAACTTTCATTTGGTTCTTTCCTGGATGCAGTTTTGCAATAAGACTTGCTAAAACAGTAAAGCTTAAAAAGAAACCCCAAAACAAGAATAACCCCAAACCATGCTGTGCCTGCTATCCCAAAGCTACCACAAATGTGACTACTGGCTTTTTCATATTGGAAAAATGTTGTTAATTATAAACATAATCTATGAACCAACTTTACCAGGAAAGTGGTTAAGTGGAATTGTTCTGTGGTGTGTACCCAAGCCTCAAAGTGGGAGGGAATCAAAATGTTCTCCCTTTGATTTTAACTCTGGGACTTGAGCAGTAATCATCAAAGAAGAAATCTCCAGAAATAAAAGTCTAACTATGCTTTCATTGTTGTGTATATCATAAAATAAAAAAATTAATGTGAATTTTTCATTTATAGTGGTCTAAAATAAATCCTTAAAAGTTATTTGATTTTGCATTTTAAAACTTTTGATTACAGTAATTCATGTTTACGGTGCACTTTTCTTTTATACACTGAGCTAAAAAATGAATAAAAGTTGCTATGAAGAAGAGTACTAATACATATTTATACATATACATGCATACACACATGTAATTGTTGTTGATGAGTTGTTTCCCTGTCTCCTTCAATCTGTTGGGATTGTTCTTGAGTATACTAGTCCCATGTCATCACTCTAGAAATCCTTGCTTGATTTTATCTCAATGATGAATTTGGGTAAGTAGTCTTAGAAATACATCTTTGTATCATCCCAGTGAAGAAGGAGGTGGAATGTAACCTTTCAATTTTAGAATCTTCTTTCAAAAGAGCTAATAAGTTGCTGAAAGTCCTGGTGAAGCTTGGTTCTTGAAAGACTTTTTTGGGATTTCTTGAATGTTTAAACAAAGTAAAGAGATAAGGAGGAATATTAGATAAAGAATCAGAGTCAGAAGATCTGGGTTCAAGTCCAGTTCATGGACAGTCATTTAACATCTCTATGAGCCAACCAAGTCCTCAAGATTCTAAGTTGCAGAAAAGTTGCCCATCCACTTCTGGGAGTTCCTTTCATTGATGCAATTCCTGTCATTATTTTAAAGATTTTATTTAGATATTGCTACAAAATATAAAGTATCACTATATAATCACAAAATTTATGTAGCATAGTGTCAAGTACTTTGTAGGCACTTAGCAATTGTTTGTTGACTACACATATTTTTAAATGAATATACACTAGACTTTATTGAAATCAGTCCTTCCAACTGGGCCCCATGGAGGGCAAATACTTATTCTGCTGATAGGCTGGTAGTATTTACATCATTTTTTGAAGCTCCATTTTGGGAACTGTTGACTTTAACCATCAGACTTGAAATCATTACCTTACAGCTATTGCTGTTGTTGTTCATACTCTTTGTGACCATATTTGGAGTTTTCTTGGCAAAGCTACAGGAGTAGTTTGCCATTTCCTTCTCCAGCTCATTTTACAGATGAGGAAACTGAGGTAAACAGAGTTAATTGACTTATCCAGATCACACAGCTAATAAATATCCGAGGCCATTTTTAATTCAGGTCTTCTTGACTTTAGGCTCAGAACTCTATTCACTGTGCCACCCAGCTTCCTTATTTTATAGTTGTAGCATATTTTTAATCAAATCTAGCCTATCTTGATCAATTCCTTGTAATAAGTATTTGTTAAGGTCAAGACATTATATGAGACTCTGTGGATACAGAGGAAAGATAATGCCTGCTCTCCAGGAGTTTCTATTGTCCTAATTTCCTGGTATAAACCCAGATTTTAGTTTAGCTGACTGGGTTATTTTAGACGATCAAATTCAGTATCAAAAAATGATGAATAATAAGGACATTTATATAGACCTCTATGTGACATGTCTCTACTAATAAATATCATTAGTGAAATCCAAGCACAGGACTCTGCCCACTATATTATACCATCTCTGAAAGAAGTCTTGTATGCATATAACTCCTCAGGATTTCTACCAAATAGTCTCTTGTCATTGAAAGCAGTCCCAAGGAGAGTTATATAGGCTGAGTAATGTTAGCTTCTCAAGATTCCTATTAGAATAAAGCAAGATGCACTTAGAAATGTAAGTTCTGTTATAAAGACATCTTATTTTATAGATGTAACTCGATGTATTCTAAAAATGTTGATTTTATGAGCATTTATTACATCTTCCTCCTAGAGCCCTCCATTGAACAGTTAAAATAGAAAATTAAAAGCCTTATGATCAATGTGAATAATCAAACAAAATAAATTCTCATGTTAGCTATGTTCAAAAATTTATATCTCATTGTGTATTTTAAGTCTTCTTTGGCAAGAGGTAGGTGGTGTGTTTCATCTTTAATTCTTTGGATTCATGATTTATTGTTCCATTGGTCAGTTTTAAAGTCATTCAAACGTTTTTCCCTATAATATCAAGGTAAATATTGTTCTAATTTTGCTTATTTCACTCTGTCAATTTATAATTTAGTTCCTTTGAAGCTATTTTGTCATTTCTTTGGAACTATAACTTCCCATTAAATTTGTGTACTATAATCTGCTTAGCCATTTTCTAATAGAAAGATGCCTTCTTAGTTATTATCTTTGAGTCACTTTTTTTTGGCAAGGCAATAGGGTTAAGTGACTTGCCCAAGGTCACTTAGCTAGATAATTATTAAGTGTCTGAGGCTGGATTTGAACTCAAGCCCTCCTGACTGCGCCACCTAGCAGCTCCTGAGTCACTTTTAAAAGAGCTGTTACAAATATTTTTGAATGTATCGGTCCTTTATTTATTTTATAATTTGCATACTTTTAAATGGATTACAATATAGTGTAAATATTACTAAAATATGCTATATCTTGTATCATAGGTTTGTTAGTGCTCTGAAAGACATTGACCCTGAAAGGGAAAAGTCTCAATTGGAGACCACAGAAACTATTGACTTAACATAGTTTTTCTTCTTTTTTAAAGAAATAAAAAATATATTTAAACTCACCTACATTTTTAAAGTGAGAAAAACGGATATCAAATATAATGCAGGATGTTAAGTATTATTAAGGAGAGGAGAGAGAGACAAGTTTAATTCATTTCAGTAAGTCTTTATTGGAAAATAGGCATTATTTCCAAAGAGCCTTGCATATACTAAATGCTTAATTATTGCATAGTGAACTGTGCTTTACTGGGGAAAATGCTACAGGTGTATAAAGATAAATAATTATACAGTGAATAAAAAGTTAATAGAAATAATTTGGGGAATTTTGATAATGATGAGGATTATTATCAATTAGGAGATTCAGGAAAGACCTTGAGTAAGACATGGTAATCAAGCTGAATTTTGAAAGAAGGCAGAGATTCCAAGTGGCAGAATAAGGAAGAAAATCATTCCAGGTAATAGATATGGGAAATGGAACACATCCTGTGTATCAGGAACAGCTTGTAGACCAATTTCAATGGAATGTGAAATGAGAGAGTGGGGGAAGATCATGTGATAATAGTTTGGAAAGAAAGGTTGGATTCTGATTCTGTTCTGTTGGTGTTTTTGTAAAGCAATTTGTAGGTTTAAGTGAATGGCTCAAGGTAATACAGTTAGCAAGTATCAGTGCCTGAGGCTGGATTTGAACTTAGGTTTTCCTGTCTCCAAGGCTGAAGCACTGTTCACTGACACCACCTAGTTAACCCTTGGACTCAGATTCTGAGGAGCTTTAAATTCAAAACAAAGGAGTTTGTATTGTATCCTTGATTCTGTTATTGGGAATCACTGAAGTTTCTAGAGTAATGGATTGACAGGAGCCTACCTTTGATTTAGTAATAGTAATTTTACAAATGTGTGGGGGATGAGAAAGGAGAGAAACTTGATGATAGGAGATCAATTAGGGGATCATTTTTGTATTTTGGTGAGAGTTGATGAACTTAGGGAGGGAGATGGCTATAGAAAAAGAGATAGATATGAGAGATGTTGTGGAGGCAGAATTAATATAATTTAACTGAATAGGGGAATCGAGGAAGAAGGAAGAGTTAAGGATGTGTAAAATCTTTAAATTCTTCATCTGTTGTCAAAGAAATAAAGAAATAAGGAGGAAGTCTAGTTTTGAGGGAAATACAGGAAATTTTTTTTGGGCGGGGGAAATGGAAATATTCAATTTGAGACAATCATGGACATCTTGGTGGAAATAACCAGCAAACAATTGGTGTCGCAGGAATGAAACTCAGGACAGAGAAAAGGGCTGTGCGTGTAGATTTGGGAATCATCTGCAAAGAGATAATAATTTAGCTTCAGAACTTTGAATCTGTGTGTTTGTGTGTGTGTGTGTGTGTGTATGCATTTCTGTGTATTAGAAAGAGAGGAGAGAGATAGAGACAGAAAAACAGAGAGGAAGACACACACACACACAGAAAGAGAGAGAGAAGAGAGAGAGAGACAGACAGACAGACAGACAGACAGAGACAGAGAGACAGAACAGATTAAAAGAGACAGAGAGAGAGAGAGAGAACAGATTAAAAGAGACGGGGGGAGAGACAGAGAGAGGCAGAGACAGAGAGACAGAGATACAGAGACAGAGGAAGAAACAGAGAGAGAGAGAGAGAGAGAGAGAGAGAGAGAGAGAGAGAGAGAGAGAGAGAGAGAGAGAGAGAACCCTAGCTGTTTAGGATGAAATCCAAATGTGGAGAACCAGGGGGCATTCATTAGCCAACAAAAAACACTGAGAAAAAATGCCCCCCCAGGAGGAGAACTAACAAAGAGAAGTATCACACATATCCAATAGAGGAGGTTGGTCAATACTGTCAAAAAGAAAAGGCCTTTGGAATGAACAATTTAGACATTATTGGTATTGTCACAAAGAGTAGTTTCAGTCAAATGGTGCTATCAGAAGTCAGAATGAAAAAAAATTGAGAATTGAGTAGGAGGTGAGGATATAAAATAATGAAGTTCATGACTTTTCCAGAGCTGAAAGAAAGGAGAGATGAAAAGCTTGAGAAAATGATAGCATTTTTTTTAAGGATAAGTAATATTAAAACAGTGGAAAAAATGAGTGGATAATGGAAAATTAGAAAAGAGGGGGTAGAGGCCAGCAAAAAAATTGTACCAGTTAATGCTAGGGTTACAAATGGAATGAAAGGAATATGAGGCTAAACTCTGTAGTAGACTGGGAAGATAGGATTGGTTGGGGTGGAGTGATTGGAGATCATAATGAAGTTAAGGACAAAGAATAGTTTTAAGAGAAGTGACGCAGAGGGAAAAAAGATATAAATAAGAAGTTGTGGTCAGATAGAGGAATTTAGAAGAGGACGATGAACTGTGAAGTCAGGCTTTTTTGAGGGACATCAACGTAAATTCTGGATGCCTCAGATATGATGTTGTATTGACGGTAGAAAAGAGGAGCGTGGATCTTTTGCTGAATATCTTGAGAAAGCATGGAGATGGTCTTGTAGCCGGGAGTTAAGAGCAATCGGGATCTGGCTAGGGAGGAAGATGAATGTAGCAAATTTAAAATGAAGAAATATTGCTAGGTGAGAGCAGAGGGAAAGTCTGGAAGTATTTGAGAGAAGCACAGGAACTCTGGAGGATCTTAAGGGAGTCCATAAACTTGGATGGAGGAAAAAAATTATATTTTTGTTTTCAATAACTTCCAACTGAAATCTGGTATTTCCTTCAACTATGATTGTAGGTAGCAATGAGTTTTATCTGACTGCCAAAGAGGAACATGGGAATTCCTTGCCTACTTCATTCTCCTAGCCCAGTTTCCTAGCTGGGAAAGAAGTGATATCTAGTATTTATTTGAATAGGGATGCAGTGACTCTTTCTTTTGTTTAGGTTAAAATACAAATTCCTTGGCTTGGCATTTGGGACTCTCCATAATCTGGCCCAGTGTACCTTTGTGGTTTTATTTCACATCATTCCCTTTCATTCTCTTTCACATTAATCCTTCCATTTTAGTCAAACTGAATTGTTTCTAATCTTCTCTTGCTCTTTTCTGCCTCTGTGTGTTTAAACTCTTTTCTCCATGCCAAGAATTCACTATTTCCACATCTCTACATGTTCAAATTCTTTTCTTGTTTTAAGATTTATCTTGGATGCCCTCTCACCCATGAACTTTTTTCTGACAACCCTACTCTTATGTGCCTGTTCTCTCAGCCCCCCCCTTCGATAAACTTTCCTAGAAAACTTTGGATTGCCTGTTTCCTAGAACATTTTTCTTCTATCCTTTTAAATTTGACTCTTATGGCACTTAAATATTTATACGTGTATATATTTGTCATAATCCCTGCATTCAATACATTTGTGATATACTTTTGAGAGATTATTTTTCAAAACTGTTAACCTCATCATCTATCCTAGTATGTTGAACAGAAAAGTTGCCTAATAATCATTTGTCTTGAGATGCTTCTTACTGAAGATGGGGAAAAGGAACAGAGGAATAGAATATATAAAAAAAGAAGGGGGAAAGATATAGGAAAGAAAAACATTGAGTATTAAGGAGATGCAGAAAGAGGAAGGAGACAATAAAAAGAAAGAAGAGAAATATTTTTATCATTACCTTCCTTACTTATGTCTATTGGCTTCCTTGACTTTCTTGAAGTACCTACTTAAAAATCCCCTTTTTGTTCAGAAAGTTTCTCCCAACTCCCATTAATTCTAGTGCTTTCCCTCTCTTTCTCATTTTCTATTTTTGCTTTTAAAATTTGTTTGTACATTTTTTCTTTACACATTGTCTCCCCCATTCAATTGTAAGCTCCTTGAGGGCAGGGATTGTCTTTGACTTTGTTTTACATCCCTAGTGTTTAGCACTTAATGCTTATTTACTGATTGACCAAACTAGGGAAAGTCAGGAAGAAAGATGTGATCTCAAACTTACACTCAAACACTAAAACTTACATTCCCCTTTCCCAATTTTTTCTCCCTCTGAATTGTATTCTTTTAAGTATCACTCAGATGGTTTAAGAGTTTCTTTGAGGAGAGTGGGTGACCATTCCTTCACACTTTCTTCGTTTCTGGAAATTTAAAAAGTCATACCTTGTCACAACAATTAGCTCATTTTTAGCCTAGGGGCAAAAAAATGGTCCTGAAGATTCGAATGTATCCCTTCTCTATACTTTATGAAACTTATGAAACAAGAAAAGCCAGAAGTAAAATCACAATTATTCAGAGTTGCCATTTTGGAAAATTTCTTGAATTTAGTGGATATTAGGTTTTCTGTCTTAAATTAAATTTACATTTTATCTCTAGTTTTTCCTGTTCTCTGCAGTTGAGGGATATTTAGGTCACTAGGAACACTGATGTGACAGTCCACAGAGGATGCTACAGTTGTCTGTAGATGGACAAAACACCAACAGGGGAAATATCATAATGCAATAAGGAAATTATTTTTGATGTAATCATCTTTTTGGTTTGTAGGGGAAAAATCTGGCAGGAATACAAAGCAGGGACAATCCCCAACTTAAGATTTTTGTATTCCCAAAGTATGATTTTAGGTCAATTGTTTGGCATTTGGAACACATTTTCCCATAGAAGTGTTGTTATATCAAGCAGTTAAGTTCCCAGGCTAGCCCACAAGAGTTCATTGAGTCCATATGGGAACTTTATTTAATCAATTAAATTTGTAATTAATGAGTAGAAAGAAAATGATCCTGTAGTCTTGTGAGAAGAACACTGGATCTGGAGTTAGGACACTTGAATTGTCATATCAGCTCTGCTACTAATTAGATATGTGACCATGGGCACTCTATAACATTCTTTATGTTTTAATTTCTTCATACATTGAGGAAGTTAGACTTTATTTCTGAGGTATCTAACCCTTAAAACTCTGAAATTGTGTGATTTATATTTAATATCTACTTGAATAACTTTTTGTATAAGAGATCTTCCCTTAACCATTCCTAAAAGTAGACTTTCAACAGTCCCAATTCTTATTTATTCAAGGGTAAATAAATGGCATCAGATTAATTTTTGAGTTAATAAGTGAGGAAGGGAGAAGATTTAGGAGTTTATTCACTGAGTATTTAAAGGCATGACTACAAAAGAAACCTTCATTTTTTTTCACTTCTCTATTTTCTCCTGTTCTCTATAACTATTCTTTCATTTGTTTTAACTCTCCATGTGTTGTTTTCATAATCATCGGGAATCAAGAATTTTGGGCTTGGACTTGACCTGATCTTCACAAAACTCAAATATATACACAACAAATATCATCTTACCCTACCTCTTCCTTCAAGACACAGCTCAAGTAATATCTTTCACACAAACTTTTTTTCCTGCTTTCTTTCCAATGCTTTCTCCTTGTCTTGTGTTTCAGAACTGTAATTATTTGTATTTATTATTTTTATACTTATTATATATATGTATACTTAAATATTTATTTGTCTTCCTAGTAGGAATATAGGATTCTTTCAAATAGGAATGGTTTCATTTATTTCCTTGCTATCTCCAGCATTCAATACAGTACCAGGTATGTTTTCGTTTTTGAGTTATTTTTCTGTTGTGCCTGACTATGACTGTTGCTGGGGATCAGTGTTGCCAGTTTAAGATTGAGAGGCCTTGAAAGATGAAAGAATTCACATATAGCCCTGGGATTTTAAAACTGCTCAGGTTTTATTACAAAGGTTTGAGTGTGTGTGTGTGTGAGAGAGAGAGAGAGAGACACAGAGAGACAGAGAGAGACAGAGACAGAGACAGAGATTGAGAGACAGAGAGAGAGAGAGAGAGAGAGAGAGAGAGAGAGAGAGAGAGAGAGAGAGAGAGACTGAGAGATAGAGAACAGAGAGACAGACAGCCAACTAGGAGAACTGACTGGGCTGAGACTTAAAAGGAATCTGCATGGCAGGAGGGGAGTCCAAGCCAGGCTTTTATAGTCTTATCTACTCTCTGGGTACAGAAGGGTCAGGAGACTGTGAACAAGGAGGAAATTCCTTCTCTTCTATGTGACTGAAACCAGGTTAAAGACTGGAAGTTGAGGGGTATGGAAATGAGGAGATATTATGAATTTACATTTGACAATGGAAGAGTAGAGTCAATTTACATCACAGGACAAGATAACATTTTTCTTACTAGACCAATATTTCTTCTTTCTTCTCAGACAGAATTTAACAGTGTAAAAATATAGCAAAATTTGTTTCCAATTACAGCGTCATTATGTTCATAACTCCCCACATTATATTCCTCCCCCTCAAATTATTGGGACTCAGATTCATCTGGGCTTTTCGGGGCCCATTTGGAGGGCGATGCTTTTCAGTGGAAACTCAGTCAAGGCAAAGTCCACAGGATGGCAGTTGTCAGGACTGGGTACCATTGGTACACTGGTGTAGCAGAGACCACTTTTGGAGATGTGCAGCTGGTAACCTAGAGAAACGAACCTCAGAAAAAAGATTGAGCAAAGCCAGAGAGGGCCATTTAACAGAGGCCAAGTAAGGAGAAGAAAGCTAGGAGGTCTATAAAGAACAAGAGTTATACTTTATGATCCTAATCAGAATATCAGAATACTTTTTGTAAGAACATGGATTCCAATGTAACACAGATTCATTAATGATTGCCACATTGAGTTGTAACAAAAAGTTCAAAAATGGTCTAAGCAAATGCACTGGGAAATCATTTTAGAACAGCACGTATCCAATAAGTAGCTTGCAATAAAATTTTCTATTTTAACTTTAGCCAAGTTTAGAATAAACAAAAAATTTTGCTGAAAAATGAATCTCTCTTTTAAAGCAGTTTTAAAAAAATAGACTAATAGGAATCTAAAAATTTGCCACTTGTTAAGGATTTTAGGAGTTAAAATTCCAAAGACTCATTCTTATACTTAATTACTGAGCACCAGCATAATTATGGAAATTTGCTATAAAGGGCACATAGGGACACAAGGACATGTTCTCTTATGTATTAGAGGTCCCTTACAGGCAGAAGTCATACAGACAATTCTTTTCAATGAGTCAGGCTCCAAGTTTGCCAGGTAAGGGCTTCCTTTAAAAGAATTCTACCTCAGATGAATTCCCTTTTACTTATTAGATTTCATTGATACATTGTTGCCTTTCTGTTTTAACATACCTGATGTCAGACAGATCAATTTATCAATATATTGTTATATAGCAATTACCTAAAATGAGAGTTTTAAGTGGTTTGAACACTAAAGGAATCACAGTGTGCCAGGCTGTGATTAGAATTGGTGTCAACAAAGAGATCCAGAGAAAAACAGCTAATTCAATCACTGCTCATGTACCTAAGGACAGTGCTGTAAATAAAATGTAATAAGCAGAATGTGGGATGTAAAAATATAATAATCCTAATTCACATTTAGAATTGGATTTTTATAAAAGACATTTTTTATAATGAACCCATTTAGTTATTAACTGTGTTTAAAATAGATACATATATTCAGGATTCTTTAAAATCATTAGAACATCTTAAGTGACTTGAAATTTTCAACATGCACTATTAATTCCAATGTAATAAAACAATAGGAAGAACAGCCAGGTATTCAAATCAATTAATACATGACTTATTAGATTTTATAAAACATTTTTCTGTTATTATATTACACATTATTTAGTAATTCAAGAATCCTAGAGGTGGTCATGATTTTGATATTTGTGTTTCATTATCCCTACAAAATAATCAGTTACTAATTTCAGGCTTCAAAACTATTATAGTAACTCCAAATAATTTGTATTTTCAAAACAGTTAATTCCCCAAATCATATAACTGATAACTTTTCTCAGTATCTTACTCATAAATATGTTACCTTACTAAGGGCTACATAATATTAAATTTCCCAATTAATTTTCAAAGACCCTGATTAGTTGTTATCTCTTCCTAAACTCTTAAAGCATCCTGAGCACAAGATAAGTCTTCCAACATCCTGACTACTGTCTTTCTGAGTTTGCAATTTACATAGGGGAAAAGATAGGCTAAATATTGTCGAGAGAAATTAGCCCTTATATCCAGGAACCAAGAGAATTAATTTTACCTGAACATGAGCAATAGCAACTAACTGACTTATACCAGGCACTTTTATAATCACAATGATTTGAAATAATAAGTTGCCTTCTTCAGTTAGCAAAAATTTCAAATAGATACATTTTTCCTTCTTCAACTTATTTTTAAATAACAAATGCTAAGTAAATTACTCTAGTCATATATATATATATTTATGTGTGTGTGAATATATGTATATATATATATATATATATATATCCATCATCCATCTATCTATCTATCTATCTATCTATCTATCTATCTATCTATCTAGCTAGCTAGCTAGCTATCCATCCTCCTTTTTATAAACATGTGGTGGCAGACAAAAGTTTGACAATAAATGATTAGAACCTTAGATGGAATCTCTATTTTTTCTCTTTCTATAACATACCATTTGAGTTTCAAAAACTTAACCCAAAGAGAATACTTAAAGTCTCATTAAAGTAGATTGAATGCAATTGTTAATCAATATTAAGTTAACATTATAATGAATTTAATTTAACAATCAGGAATGATTTCAGATCTCAATCTCTGAGGGGAGAATATTTTGGAAAGGTATTCATCATATAACTTCTAAATTAAACACAAGTACACATAATTTCAAATGTAGACAAGCAGGGATTTAACTTTCCTAAGTAAGAGAGCCAGTAGTAGCTTGCTTGATGATTGAGCTGAGTTTATTTATTCTCTAATTTAAAGAGGGAAATATTGTCTTTACAGTTTCTAACTGAGGGCAAATGGTATTAAAACTTTCTAGTTAAGGATCTAGGCTCAGATCTTAACTCAGTTATTGATTACTTAATTTTAGTCCTTTAAAAACAATTAAATTCAAAACCCAAAATAAAAGGAATAAAGATTTCAGAACTTTCATTTCATTTTGAGTGGGATATAAATGAACTCAGTTTAACAATCAGGAATCATTTCAGATCTGAATTTTACACTCGAATTAGGAACATGTACATACTCACATAGGTATACATGAACACGATCCTTTTTTGAACAAAGATTACATATTGATCCAATTGTGTAGTGAGATTTTAGGAGCTCTGGCCAGCTCACTTAAATCTCAAATCCAGAGATCCTTTCTCAAGCCTTCACAGCCAGCAAAGAGTAGTGAAAAGACTCACTGAAAACTACACAGAAATCTCTGATTTAAAAAATATTTTTAAATAAACACATGCATATGCACATATATTTTTATTATTATTTTTGAATCATACCAACTAAAAACAGTCAGAAAGTCATTTTAGGCTTAATTAGAATTTCTTGATGAACCTCATATTGTTTATTAAGATTTTAAAATAGTCAATCAGTAATTAAAATTCCTTGGTATAATTGAATGCATTCTTAAGTTGTCTTTCACAGATCAACTCAGTTACCCAATCAGAAGTCTTAACTTATTAACATAGGTCTTAATTAAAATGCAATCTGGATTTCCCAGTTCCAGAAAGAGTCCATAAATTAACTTTTGGATTTTCAGTTCCTATATATAATGCTTTACTTTTATTTTCTTCTAGTCAATTGTCCTCAGGATATTAAGATCAATTTGCCTTCCCTCCTCTCTTTCCTTCAAGGGTTACGTTCTCAGCCCAAAATCCCAGAGATAAGTGGACAGTATAGAGTTAAAGCCTTAAGGGGATGGGGAATGGGACTGGGAAACCATGTGTAGGGTTTTGGATAGGTTCTAGGGAGGAGGCTGTTCACCCCCAGCCCCTCTCCCCAGTTCAGGGAAAAGGCATGGGGGTTCCCTCAAATAGGTTTCTGAATTTACTCAATCATATTATAGAAATGCATTGCAGCTGAGGCAAGGATTAAGTTCCTGGGTCTTAGAAGTGAGGGATGGGGACTGCAGAGAGGGAGAGAGCATTTTACTCTTTTCCTCTCTGAGAGACAATGATAGTGAAAGGTAGGTAGAAACACAGACTGAGCCATAGATGAGCGACTGTCCTCCAGGAGTGGAAGGAGAGAGAGACTGTAACTGGCCAATTTATTTTTCAGAAATATCAAAGTCTGAGTCAAAAAAAAGTCCTTTTTTTTCAGTATACTTTAGGCTTCCTCAAGGGCCCTAAAAGGCCACAACTCACAGCATGCCTTCACTGACCATGCCCAGTATACAGCAGGCTACTTACAGGCCATGCTCAACACAGAGTAGGGTGACCCGGTGCCAGCATCCAGCCCACATACCATGGACTCTTCACAGTCACCTCCTCTCTGATTCCCAGGAGCAAGAGTGGGGCCAGATAAAAAGGGTTTTTCCTAAGAGTACAATTGGCCCTGTCTGGGCAAGATGACCTAATTCAGAGTTTCTCTCACCTTCTAGAATTCTGAGCAGGTCATGGTCACCAAATGTTGCCTGGGACTGGTGTTGCCAATTTAAGATTGAGAGGCCTTGAAAGTGAAAGAATTCACGAACAGCCCTGGAATTTTAAAATTGTTCAGGATTTATTATCCAAGCTTGCACAATATAAAGATTAATATCCTATTCTGTTCCTGGAGAAGCAGCAAGCTGCTGGTAAGCTGCTTGAGGGCAAAAGAATAACAGGCTAGGCAAAGTTTGAGAGAGAGAGAGAGAGAGAGAGAGAGAGAGAGAGAGAGAGAGTCAGGAGAACTGACAGGGCTGAGATTCAAGTGAGTCTGCATGCTATTAGGGGAGTCCAGGCCAGGTTTTATATTCTTGCCACTCTCTAGGTACAGAAGGGTCAGGAGACTGTGGGCAAAGGGAAAATCCTTGAAACCAGGTAAAAGGCTGAAAGGTCAGGAGTGGAAATGAGGAAATTTTAAAAATTTACTTTTAAAAAATGGAGCAATAGGAATCAATTTACATCACAGGAGCAGATATCATTTTCCCAACTAGACAACTATTTCTTCTGTCTTTCTCCTCAGAATTTGACAGTGTAAAAAATAGCAGTTTGTTTCCATTTATAGCATCACTATGTCCAAAACATCCTGTATCATATTCCCACAACTCCCTGCATCAGCTCCACTTTGGGTTTTCTGGGCTAAGACCAGGTTTGCCATTTCCTTTTCCAGGTCATTTTACAGATGAGGAACTGAGGCAAACAGGGTCAAGTGACTTGTCCAGGGTAACATAGCTAGTAACTGTCTGAGGCCAGATTTGAATTCAGGAAGAAGAATCTTCTTGAATCCAGGTCCAGAACTCTATCCAATGTGCTAAATAGTTGTCCATATGGTAGTGCTTAATAGATGCTTGTTGATGAATAAATGGTAGGGTGGGCTTGGAGTCACATTGAGAATTTCTTTTCTGATTTTTCCTATCAAATAGCCCTGGTCCTTTAATGGTCCCTCAATCTTTTTTCTCAAAGCACAAATGTCTGGAGGTATTTCTTTCAGGTAGAATTTTAGGAACACTGTTAATCTGTTCTCAAAGAGGGCCACAACATCAGGGAGGTGATGCCAGGACATGCAAGTAAATTGGATTTAAGTGAGGGGGCCCTGCTGAGTCACCAGCCTCATTTTCTCCTCCAGAGTCATCTGGGTCTAGTGGTCAGATATGAATTAGGATGATGGGAGATGACCCTGGATTCAGTGGGAAATCTTGGCCTTTTTTAAGCTAAGGTCTTTAACAGGACTCAGTTTGATGGAGGCAATGCTCAATCACTTATTAAGAAAGAAATGAAACAAAGAATGGCCTCTTTTGAATAGTCAAAAAAAGGCAATCTGGGAGGGGAAGACCTTCAGGGTTTCTGGTCAAAATCATTCTTTACATTCACTCAGAGCTAGTCAAGGACCAAGCAAGGACTAAGGGAGACTACCTTAGGACCTATTACTGGCCAGTTAAGGAGCTAAGAGTGAATAGGGGCTGGTATATCCCAAGATATCTTTCAGGTTTCATAGATCAAATTTTGTATTCCTTTGGGCAGAGCACTTGTAGGTAAAGGTATGGTACTCTTGTATAGAGAGAAGGAAGGGAAGAGAGAGAGAGAGAGAGAGAGAGAGAGAGAGAGAGAGAGAGAGAGAGAGAGAGAGAGAGAGACAGAGACAGAGACAGAGACACAGAGACAGAGATAGGGACAGATACAGAGATAGAGGTAGAGAGGGAGAAGAACAATAAAAAGAAGAAGAAATGAATGAAGGAAGAAAGTAGGAAGAAAGAGAAAGAAAAAGAAAATCCAAAAATGATCAAGTGGGGTTGGCCAATCAATGAGATTCAGAGTAAAACAAAGACCTTGAAGGAATCTTAGAGAGAATTTATTCCAATTTAATAATTTATGTATCAGGAAACTGAGCCCTAGAAGCATTTGAGCAAGTTCACAGATAGAGGGACAGAGCCAGGAGAGGAACAGAGACTTCCTGTCTGCCTGCTGTATGGGGTAGCCTCCCTATCCCTTAACACTATGGGACTAATTTATAGTATGAGCCATAATGTTGGCAGAATCCAGAATCCACATCTTAGTAAAGACTGCCACCATTCCTTCCCTTAATCTCCAGAATCTAGACAAACTTTCAACAAATTAAGACATAATTGGGAAAAATAAAATGAATTTTAAAAAGAATAAAATGGAGTGAGAAGAATGGCAACTAGACCTGTGATGTCACTGATTCCTGGATGAGGGACCTTTTTCTTCCAAGCGCAGATTGCATGTTACTGGAAACCTCAGAAAATTGATTGTGGCATTGAGAAGATCTGAGACTTTCTCAGGGTCAAATAATCACTATATGTTAGAAGCAGAACTTGAAAGAAATTCTTGCTAACTCATTATCTATTATATCACATTGCCTCTTGGAGAGAATAAAATAGACTGAGAAAAGAGATTTTATTTCTATTTTTCCTTATTGTGGCTTGCATGCACATGCAAACACAGAGAAGTTAAAGTTGTTTCCCCCTTTGGGACTCTGATTTCCGGTGTTATCTTCCCTTCTGGTCTTTCCTTAACCCTGAAGACTTGGCATTAGGACTTCTACTGCCTTCTAATCAATACTGCTGGTTATAAAGCAACTACCTTGAAGGGAAATAGAGGAGAATGGGAATAACACGTTTGCCTCTATTAGAGTGTGCTGCCTTTGTTTCCCTAGTTTATTTGTCTATATATTTAAAGACATAGAAAAGCAGTTTCACATTTCATGTTAATAAGGTTGTTTCTTACTGATTTAAGGTGATTCATAGTCAGATATCTGGGGGGCTTGCAGAAAACACTGTAATCATCCTGCACTCCCCCCAGCTCCTCAAAGCAGAGGCTGGAGCATCATCAGGTCCTGTCAAATGTCACAAGCAGGTCACACTCTAAATTCAATAAATCTATGAACTTTTTAGGGGTGAATTAATTAACTTTTTGAACAAATACAGCAGGTGAATGATGGTATAAATATCCAAATGACACTTGGCAGGAAAAAAATTCCCTACCTTAAACTGTGGAGACTAGCCACCAAATGAGTTGTAAGAAGATAATATTGTCTCAGTTCCCTTTTATGGGTATGTGATCATGGGCAAATCACTTAACCTTTTTAGAGCCTCGATTTTCTTATTCACAATATAGAGCTAATAATTCTTCTAGTACCTATTTCCTCACAGCAATGTTGTGAAGTAGACTGATAATGTTCAACTACTACAAAAATACAAATCATTGATGCTGACAATAATAACTAGCACTTTTTACAGTGTTTTATCTATCTATTGCAAGTGTTTTGCAACCATTTATCTCATCTGATACTCACAAACACCCTGGAGATCAATATTCTGATTATTCCCATTATACAGATAAGAAAACTGAGATAGACAAAGATTAAGTGACTTGCCCAGAGTCACTCAGCTAGTACAAGTTTGAAGGAGGATTTAAATCTATGTTTTTTATGGATATAAGTCCAATACCAGTGTCTCCTATTATTATTTTGTTACAGAAATGTAATTATTTATTAAACCATCCAGTTCATCCTGATCATCACTGCTAATCATAAACTCAAATCTGTCCTAAGGATAATGATGAAATCATGATGAGAAGGGTAGAAACTTCTTTTCATTTTCTGTTTTTACCTTCAGAATCTAACATAGTGCTAAGCACATACTAATTGCTTAGAAAAGGTTTGTTAGATGAAATTGAATTGTGATTCTCCATCACCATCTTACTGAAGGTAGAACTAAAATTGATCAACCTTGACTTCATTCTTGAGAGCTGTAAAAATAATGACTGACCCTTTGATTACTGCCACCAAATCTTAGTGCAATGTAATGCAGATATTGGTTCAAGTGACTGTTTACTGTTAGGGATCCTATCAGATAGAACACAGAGAAAAAAAAAAAGATTTCAGGAAGTGAAAGAATCTTGAGTACTGAGAAAATTGCTACTAAGACTTCCTTTGGACATGCTCACAGAGCCAAAATAAACAGAAGTCAGAGAATAATACATTTTGACATCTCATGATTAATCAGAATAAGGCTCAATGACAAAAAAAAAGAAAGGAGATAGATTTTGAGTAATATTCATTTTATTATTATTCCTTATGATTCTTTTTTTTTTTCGGTTTTTGCAAGGCAGATGGGGTTAAGTGGCTTGCCCAAAGTCACACAGCTAGGTAATTATTAAGTGTCTGCGACCGGATTTGAACCCAGATACTCCTAACTCCACCCTTATTCCTTATGATTCTTTATGCTTTATTGATGCCTTTTATTTTACTTATACCACAGTTCCTTTCCAATAACCTCTCATCTTTTCTTATTCTCTTTTGTCAGAATGTACATCAATTAAGAAAACTCACCAATGCAGTGAACACATTTGATAGCATATAAAATATTCCATAATATGTCAATGAAAGGAGAGGTGTGTTTCATTATCAGTCTAATAGAACCAAATTGATCATTGCATTTAATTAGTATCCAGATATCTTTTAATCAGTTTTCTATGTGTATTATTATTATCTTTGTATATTGTTCTCTTGGCTCTTTTTTCACTCTGTGTCAATTCATATCTCTTTCAAAATTTCTCTGAATTTTAATTAATAGGCACCCATTTTGTTTCCACTCTTTTGCTACAACAAAAATTGTGGTCATAAATATTTTGACATATATATATATATATACATACATATATATATGACTATTTTTATTTTTGTCTTTGACTTATTTGGAATATATGCATTAAATTGAGAGATCACTGAATAAAAAGCTATGAATTGTTTATGGCTTTTCTTGGTCCAGACCAGAATTGGTCTAGAATGGTTAGCACAATTTACAGTTGTATGAACAGTATATTCAGCATGCATATTTTCACATTGATTAATACTGTCTTTCAGCCCTTTTACTACTTTATTGGGCATAAGGTGAAATCCAAGTTTTTTTTTTTAAATTTGCATTATTTCTGGGCAGAAATTTGGGAGACTTCCAGTTTAAAAAATTATGTAACATTTTATTTTGGTCATATATTTATTTAGAATTCAGTGTGGTATGTAGTATAAAAATCTGATCTAAAGTCAATTTTTACCATGTTGCCTTCTAAGTTTTCTAGGAATTCTTGACAAACAGCAAATATTAACACCCCCCCCCCATTTCTATTGTTATATACATCAAACAGTATATTGCTGTATTTTATTTCCTCTTGTTTTTTATTATCTAGCATGTTTCACTTATCTATTTTTCTCTCTTAAAAAAGTACAAAATCATTTTAGGTATTACAACCTTATAATTAAGTTTGTGATCTGAAACTATCATGTGATTTTCATTTTTGTTTTATTTTTCATTATTCTTAGATTCTAGGCAACTCCTCAAAATGAATTTTGTTATTACTCTACCTGGTTCTTTTTTTAAAATTTAATTTAAGTTTTTTTAGATTTTTCAAGGCAATGGGGTTAAGTGGCTTGACCAAGGCCACACAGCTAGACTGAGGTCAGATTTGAACCCAGGTATTCCTGACTCCAAGGCCGGTGCTCTATCCACTACACCACTTAGCCTCCCATTACCTGGTTCTTTAAAGTAACCTCTAGATGATTTGATTAGTACAGCCTTAAACCTGTCAGTTATTAGAAAAACACAATCTTAGTCATTTTTATTGTTTTTAGTACATTTTATTGTATTATAATAATTTCTTCCTTTATTTCTTTAAAAAATGCTTTGTATCTACATTTATAGAAATCCTAAGTATGTACTCCCAGATTTTTTTTTTCATATTGTAGTTATTTAAAATATATTTTCTCTGTTATTTCCTTTTGTTTTAGTTAATATTACCTGGCATATAGGAAGTAATATCTATATATCTATATATGTATATACATATACATATATATATGCACACACACACACACACACACACACATATATATATATATATATAAATGAGGTAAATTACTAGTCATTATTTGAGGTAGTATTTGAACTCAGGTTTTAATGACTTTATGGCTCATACTCTCTCCTTTTAGTCAATGTCTTATAACATAAATTTGATTGAATAAAAATGCTACTGATTTTTGCATTTATTGTTTCCTAATTTTGTTTTAGCCTTTTAATTTCTTTAGGGAAGTTAGATTGTACAGTGGTTAGAGTGCTAGTCCTGTAGTCAAGAAGACATCTTCATGAGTTCAGAACTGAACTCAAATACTTACTCACTCCAGGCTGGTGAATGACTTCAAGCAAGCAACCTCTGGGAAAGATAATTAACTCTATTATGCCTTACTTCTTCATCTGTAAAATGAACTGGAGAAAGAAATGGAAAACCATGCTAGTTTCTTTGCCAAGAAAACCCCAAATGGAGTTAAAAAGTCTTAAATGACTGAACAACAAAAAATTAATTTTCTTTATTGTCTTTATTGATTTTCTGGGATTTTCTAAGTAACACATTTTATTGACAGAAAATAGGATTGGTTCTGCTTTCCTTTTAGTAATATTAATACCTTTAATTTTTCTCCTTTGCCTTAGAGATTTCATTTTTAAAAATATAAAACATAGGTGAAACTACTAGCTTTCAAGACTGTTAATGTGAGTAGAACCCAAAACATTGAACAGAAAGCCAGTCAGTTGATTATATAACTGAAAAATGTTCAGAAAATATGTTGTTGTTTTTAGTCACTTTCAGACATACCCAATTCTTCATGGCCTCATTTCATTCTCCAACCACAATAAGAGCAACAACAATGGAGGACCCCTAACCAAGAACATTGGACAAAAAGCCAGTCATGAGGTTATATAACCAAAGAACATTCAAAAGACATAAGGGACATAATGATTATTTAGTCTGACCCTTTCATTGGTTCAAGACCATATTATTATTTCATAGAAATAGTAATTAGTCCTCGTTCTGTTTTTATTTAGTAGCTTTCTTTCTGGTTCTTAATGTCTTTGCCTATAAAACAAGAGATAGACAATTTATGTTCTTGAGAGTGGCTTCTGGTTCTAAAACTAATTCCAAAATTTGAAATATGATTTTGAACTTGAGGTCTAAGTAAACACTTATACATAAAAACACTAATCTTTCACTTTTGTGTTATATATTTTTATTATCTTTACAATGAAGAACTTTTGATGTGTAAATATTTATTGACCACTTCTTAGCTCCTTGGTAGGGTAAATACTGGAATATTAATATTTTGGGAAAAGTCAGAGACTTAAAAACCCAAATCACAAAATGAGTCAGTAGGTGAGCTGAGAATAGAATTCATATGAGCCATAATTGTGTTCTTACCACTAGACACCAATGGATTTGAAAGGCCAAATATGAGTGGTGCCTAATTGCTATTCTTGGATACCACTCATTCTGTAGGAATATGATAGTTTTTGTTTATCATGTTGGTAATAGTTTTAAGGTTGTTGGTTTTAGAAGGAGAAAGTATGACCTTTAAAGTCATGAAAGCCTGAGTTCAAATACTGTCTCAAATACTGCCTAATCATTTACCTCATACTAAACCCTTTAAAAAGTAGGGGCTTAAAGAGTGTTTGATGCTGCTGATAACTGCTAAAAATGTCAACATTTTGAGAATGTGGGTTTCATTCATATGGATACTCCTTCCACTGATACAGATTGCCTTAGACATTAGTTTCATTAGTAATTCTAACATCAACAGCAAGAACAACAAAAATTCATCACCTGAGGGTCAAACCTCTGGGTCCTTGGATAATAAACCTTCTAGCTCATAGGACCTTCTAAAACTTAGGCTTAGCAGGTACACCTCTAATAACCCAGAGATAGAAAAAAATGTTCCATGATCAACAATAGTTAGAGAAGTTGGAAACCAAAACATTTTGATTTTTTTCTCATTCCCATCAATTTGACAAAGAGGACAAAAACATGAGTCAATGTTATTGGAGGTCTAGTAGAAAAATGGGTGCAATAATACATTATTGGTGGATCTGTGAAATGAATCTTTTTTTTAGTTTTTTTTTTTGCAAGGTAATGGGGTTAAGTGACTTGCCCAAGGCCACATAGCTAGGTAATTATTAAGTGTCTTAGGCCGGATTTGAACTCAGGTACTTATGACTCCAGGGTCCATATTCTATCCACTGTGCCACTTAGCTGCCCCAATGAAATGAATCTTAATAGAAACCGAATTGGAAACTACTTCTGTGGGTGTGTATGTATGAAGAACATTTCATATAATGTCAGATTCTTTTGATATATTGGTTAGTTTTGTTGAAACTCCCTCTTTCTATTCTTTACTATAAGAAAGTGACTAAAGTGTTCATTCCTTTTGGCCCCAGAGATTCCACTGCTAGGCATATACCACAAGGAACTTAATGACAAAAAGAGAAGCCTCAGATACACAAAAATACTTTTATGCCTTTGGTTTTTCACAATAGAAAAGATTAGATAAACAGTTGAACTTTGAAAATGTAATAAGCAATAGATTGAGGTATATGATTAATGGAACAATACTGTGCAATGTTATCAGGAGAATCAAGGAAAAAAATATGATGAGCTGTTGCAAAAAGTAAGCAGAACCAGGAATACAATATGGTAATTGCAATCATATAAATGAAAACAAAATAAAACACTTTGAAAAATGAATCTAAGAATTTATAATGATCAAGCTTGAATCCAAAGGGAAGCTATAGGAAAGCAACTTTTGCTCCTCCTTCTATCTTAAGAGATGGGGGATTATGGGTGAGGTATACTTCTTATAATGTTCAAATTCTCTTTGCTTTGGTTAGTTGACAAACTTCTTTCCTGCCCCTACCCTTTTAGTTTTTTGTTTTAAGAGATGATTGGGGGAGGGAAGTAAGAGAATAAAATAGAACATATAAGTTCTGTATTAAAATTGCATTAAAAATTAATGTTTGAATTTTCTTCTCAAAGAAGACCATGGCATCAGGGAGTTGATGCCATGACAAGCACATGAACTGAATTTCTATGAAAGGGTGCTATGTTAAGTTACCACCAGCATCACTTGCTTCTCTGGAGTAATCTGAATCCCATGGCCAAACATAAGTCAGGATAACTGGCAATGCAAGGCATTCTGGATTAAGTGACTTGCCCAAGGTCTCACTGCTAGTAAATGTCATGTGTCTGAGGTCAAATTTGAATTCCTGCCCTCAAGACTCTAAGGCTAGTGCTCCATTCATTGCAACACCTCTATGTTGTGATGAATAATTAGGAACGATTATGTATGTTTCAGTGAGAAATAAATTTGAAAAATTAAAAATAATTGTTCCTGACAAATAAACACTTAATAAATGTATATTGGTTTACTGATTGAACTCATATGAATGAAATTAAATTGGTTTGCCTTATGTTTTATATCAAAAGATAAATAAAAAGAGAAACTTCTAACTTAAATTATACTTCTAATCATTTTTTCATTTTCAAAGGGCATCTGGCTATGCTTTATTGTGGTGGCAATAAATGGTGTTGACTGTACCCAAAGACTGCTCATCACAGATGACTCAAGCCTAGTGTAAGGTTTGAGTCATCAACTTTCTGAGTTGCTTTTAGACTTGAAGCATCACACCTCCTCCAGGGTCCTCTACTGGGCAAAGGTTTCAGTGGCTCAATGCAGTTTATTGTGGAGAGTGTAACCCTTGATCCCCTTTAAACACAAAGATAAGCTATGTACAAAATACCTTGAAACAAAAGACAAATCTTAATAATTCAAGATTCTTCTTTTAAAAAAATGATTCATCAGAAAGGTCGTTTCAATAGTGAGCTGCTCTAAGGAACTTACATATTTTTTTTACCAGCAGACATTTAGTGTTTAAAACAATTATACCATATTTATGCACATATACCATTTACCTTATGCATAAAATAAAGAACTGGGGGAGGGAAATAAGAGGAGGAAGCAAACTATACTACAATAGTCTGGTGAAGGATGAACCAAATCTCAGTTTTCTAGTGTAGTTTTACCTTAGGTGCTTAATTCTGGAGTTAAGCAGCAGTTTTTTTTTCAATGAATGATTATTGTCTATTGCTGAAATACATCAATTGTATCTTTTCCCTCTATTTTTTAAAGAAAATTTGATTTTAAAAATGCAATTATCTGTCTCTTCTGCTAACCTTCTACCCACTGATGAAATATTTTCTCCTTCCCCATCAAAATAGAGTTTTCAAAATATTGCTGCACAGTCTGATAAAATCCTCCAAAATTTTATCATTATGCATTTTTAGTTCAACACTCCCTGGTAAGAGCTGAATGATATATCCCAACTTCATCTTTTGTGCTTATATTTATCATTGATTTAATATTAGAGATCAAGTCTTTCAAAGCTTTTCTCTAGAATGTTATCATTGTATGAATTATTCTAGTTCTGCTCATTTTGCTCTGCTCAATGTATAGTAGTCTTCTCAGTTTCCTTTGAAATTGTCAATTATATCCTTTCTTATAGCATAATAACATTCCGTTCCATTCATATACTATAAGCATTTAGACATTCACTAATAGGAGGATACTCCTTTGCTTTCTATTTTTTGGACTACTATGAAAGAACCACTACAGAATAAAGTTTGAATTCTTAAGTCCCTTCATGATCTGGATTAAACCCATCTCTTAGCCTCATTTCATATTTATGTTACTATTCCTTCATTTCTTCTGCATTTCTCTGAAGTTAACATACTATCTCTTGCTTCTCAGGGAGTGCAACACTCATTTCTTGTGCCTGGAATAGTATCTTTTCTCCATCTCCAAGATGTCTTATCTTCTTTCAAGGTTTAGTTCAGGGACTGCCTCATTAAGCATTTTTATGACTACTCCACCCATCTGCTTTTTGACATTAGTATGTTCTTCCTTTTCAAATGTTCCTAGAACTCTTTGCCCAATCTCTCTCTCTCTCTCTCTCTCTCTCTCTCTCTCTCTCTCTCTCTCTCTCTCTCCCTCCCTCTGCCATTTTGCTCTATATCCTTTATTTTGCTTATCCATGTTCATACTATCTCTTCATAAATGAGATGCTTAAAAGCATGTTATACTGAGTTGATAAAAATTCAAAGCTAATGTGTGAAGAATTGATATAAATGAGTTTTTTTGTATTTGAAAAGATACTTTTGTAATCTGTGACAAAATGCTTCTTTTTTCCTTGGTGGCAGTTTTAACTATTATGCTTAATGTATGTTCATAGATTTTTTTCCCTGAATGATAAAATTATAATAATAGGATTCTGGAAAACTCCTCATTTTATATCTGAGAGATTTCATCAGTATAATATTTGGTGAAAAAATAGGCAAGGTTGCTAATCTAAACTCTGTCAGTTTTCTTGACTGTCAATCAGCTAAAAGCTAGATGTTCTTTCACCTACAGAAGGAAAAGGAACCTAGTGAATCATTTAAAAGTGTGTCATGACTTTGAAACAGGAAGAAGCATAAAGTTTCTGTGACTATCAGATATGATTCAAAAAAAATACTGCCTGCTATTAAAGTTGTGCCTGACCATTGATGAGACTCAATCAAGATGATAACTTAAGACAACAGTTGAAAAATGAAGTTTTAATGAAAAGTTGAATTATAAAATACAAAAAGAGATAAGAATGCTAAGAATAAAGATTCACTTCCTAGTGGTTGAGAAGCATAGGGAACACAAAGTCATTGAGAAGAAAATGAAAGATCAATGTGAGTTATTTCTAACCTATAGGAAGAATGTTTGATGATAAAATTGGAAAAAGTTTTATTCATTCAGGGATCTGAGGTATGAAGTTTCAAAGGTGATGAATAATTTTGAGAACTGATGATATCATTAGGTGAGAGAATAAAAAGGGAGTTGAGAATAAAGTCCAGGACAGGCCTGGGGAATGTCTACTGGGAGGGAGAGTGGTGATGATGATGTAGCAAAGGACTTAGAAGGGATTCAGCAGGTAGAAGAAAAATCCTGAGAAAGCAGTGTCACAGAAACCATGAGAGGAGAGAGTATCTAGGACAAGGAGGTGGTTAACAGCATCAAAGCCACAGAGAGGTCAAGAAGGATGAGAAAAGCCATGGATTTATCACCATGGAAAAGACCATGGATTGGTTACCTTAGAGAGAACAATTTTTATTGAGTAGTCTATCAGTAGCCAGATTTCAAGGGAGCTGAGAAGCAAATCAGAGGTAAGGAAATAGAAAAACATAGAAATATAGAATATAGAAAAGCCTTATTTTTAAAAAATATGTATGTTTATGTGTAGCTATGTGTATGTGTAAATAGATGCGTATACATATTTGTATACATGTATATACATACATATACATATAAGTGTGCATATCTATCATCTATCTATCTTTGTATCTATCTGTAAAATCCTTTCTAGAATTTTGTATTCAAAGGTGGCAGAGACAGCAAGAGAACAAGAAAGAGACAGAGACAGAGATATAAAGAGAGAGAGAGAGAGAGAGAGAGAAAGGGGGAGGATGAAAATTTAAAGGAATATTAGAGTCAATTGAAAGGTTTTTTGTTTTGTTTTAAAGGATATGATACGGGGAAAACTGAAAATGTTTGTAAGCAGTAGGGAAAGAATTAGGAATCAACAAAAATGAGAGAAAATGGAGTGATCACATATTCATGAGAAGATGGTAAGTGATGGGATCAAGAACAATAAAATTATATATATATATATAAAGGTTTCTTGGAATATATCATGTCTTGACCAAAGACAAAGGCCAAGGATTTTTATACACCTTGATCAATAATGGATTCAAATCAATTTAATGTCTAGCTATTACCTACAAACTAAGTATAAGGAATTGTGTTAGGAGTTGTGAATCCACTGCTAGAATAGAATAAGATATAGTCCTTGCCCTCATGGAGCTTATAGTAGTAAACCTTTAGTGTCCAAATATGGTGCTGGCACTTTTCAATTTATAGGGGAAGAAATCTTCCAACTTGGGTACACTGAGGGTTGAAAAGTAAATGCAATCTTTCCAGTTAGAACCAGAGAATCCACCCATGAACCAATTAAAAATATGTATATGTATGTATGTAGAAAAAGGAAGACTATTTTTAACCAAGCAGAGGATTTTTTGCATAAAGATCATAATATAATAATAAAACATAATATTTGTATATATATATGTAGATAGATAGATAGATAGATAGATAGAGTACATTAGAGACAGTATAAAGCAAATTATATTTTGGCAGGTGCTGGTTATCCTCATTTCAAGCTATTGTGCATTCCTTCCCTGTAAAGCATGAGGCCCTAAGCTAAAGTTCTAATTCTTATTTTTTATTCACAAATATCTTAATAA
Source organism: Macrotis lagotis (assembly GCF_037893015.1). NCBI lineage: Eukaryota > Metazoa > Chordata > Mammalia > Peramelemorphia > Peramelidae > Macrotis > Macrotis lagotis. Next base: position 282,441,632 of record NC_133666.1, read on the forward strand.
CTAGCATTGACATGGGGAAGAAGGGGAGGACATGTGTATGTGGTTTAGGCTTTATTTGCTGTAGTAAACATTGCAATACATACTAGGGCATAGTAATGAGTAAGTAGAAACAATGGGGATATGTGAAAAATTGTCATTTTGTTATGTTCAGTGGGGTCATGATAGTATTATTTATACTTTGTGCCCCACTTAAGGTTTTTCTTGCCAAAGATACTGGAGTGGGGGGTAGCTATATGCCACAGTGTTTAGAGGACTGACCTTGGAGTCCTGAATTCAAATGTGACCTCAGACACTTAATAATTACCTAGCTGTGTGACCTTGGGCAATTCACTTAATCCCATTCCTTGCCTTGCAAAAAAGAAAAAGTAAACAAATAAGGATTTATTTATTTTTTCTTCAGCTCATTTTACAGATGAGGAAACAGGCAATCAAGGTTAAGTGACTTAACTAAGTCTCACAGCTATTAAGTGTTTGAAGTCAGATTTGAACTTAATTCCTCCTGACTCTGGGACTGGTGCTTTATTCACTGTACCACTTAGCTGCCTCAAGCAAGAATAGCTGTTACTGAATGATAATTAAATTGGTCAGAATCTTGGTCCCTCCAGATAGTTTGAATTGTTTGTAGAGAAATAATCCAATTCAAGGAAGACTGTGGGTCTAGAAATTTTCAGAATATGGGATGAATCTTACTTAAATGATAGTGATGAAAATAATGATGGAGGGAACAGTTATTCTTGGGAAAAAACAGAGACTTTTACACTCTATGAATTTCCCTTTCATTTGATCAATAGGGAGGTAGCTGATGAAATAGCAAGTAATCGTGTTCTCTCTTCCCCAGATATTTTATGCTCATAGTACCACTTGGTAACTTCCTCTGTGGTTAGGTTAGGTGGTTGGGAGAGCTATGAGCTTTTCTATGAAGGCTGAGTCCTAATACATAGGACCTCCTTTCCCAATTCAAGAAATTCAGTAGTTTCTATCACCCTCTAAAAATCATCATGGCATACCATCATCAAAGAAGATTCATCATGGCACACTGTGAGCAATACAGAATTGTTGCAGCTGAAAAGAAATGAGATGTTATATTGAGTTGTTGAAAATTTAAAGTTAATGTGTGAGGAACTGATATAAATGAGTCCCTCTTCCAATTGGTCATATGGACTTTTTGTGCTTGATCTGTGGTATAACCTTCCAAGTTAGTTTTGGTATGTTCAGCCACAACAGGACACACTGTACATTGACCCTAACAGCTTGAAGTCATTTTGGTTCTCTTTGAGCAGGAAGGATTAACAATAACAACATGAAGATAAAACACCATTTTCTTTGGCATCTAAAACCTTTCCCAGTTTGGCCTTTCAGATTAATTACATGTTATTATCACTTGTTCATGTTCTAGCCAAATTGACTGGTTGTTCTTTCTGTCTTCCCCCTTCCATTCTTTTTTGTATCTTAAGTATTATCTCCCTTCCCCTCTAATGGAATCTCTCTCTTCATTTATGGCTTAGCTCATGTCCAGTTTAAACAAGAACTTTTTAAATCCTCCCAATTCTTACTATTTTCTACTACTACTTCAAAAAATGTTTTCAATATATTTTGTTCAGTCTTTACTTATTTATGTGCATATGGCTTCCCTTCAGTAGAAGGTAAGCTACTTAAAGGTAGGGAACACTTTTATGTTTGCCATCATAGTCCCAAATAGGTTTTTGTTTTCTTTTTTTTATTTTTTAGCTTAGAAGACTAGTGGTTTCATTGGTATAGGGCAATCCCAAAGAACAGCAGCAACTTGATAGTTTTAAAGAATTGCTTGAAGCCCACACTGAGGTAAACTGTGCCTCACAGTTAGGTTTGAGGGCAGACTTGATCCCAGGCACTCTAGATTCAAGTCTGTTTTCTATTTTCTCTCTGATTTAGCAGAAAGCAGGAGAAAAATACTCTGCTAATTGCATTGAATTTGATTGAATCTCTGATATGATAATTATTTGAGCCTCAGCCTCATCATCCTCCCAGTATGTTTGAGAGCTGAGACTAAACAACTGGGAAAGATTGAACCCAGTTTCATCCTATGTGTCCTCTGTAGTCCCTTTGCTCTGGTAGGACTATTGGACAATGTAGGTGTCCTTCCCTCTAGGGAAGAACCTCCCCCCAGAACATGTAGGGTGGGATTTAGCTTCCATTTTTTAATCAAGGGCCAGTCTGGAGGTCTAGAAAGTTGGAGTCTAAGACTGAATTGATATTTGTGATGTAGACCACCTCCAAAGGCAGGCCTAGACCTTATATTTCAGAAACTCAAAGAGATCATGTGGCTCATCTGTGTCAGATTAAATAAAAAGACTAGGATTTCTTTCCCAGAGTAGACTTTATCTGTGATGCAGAGTGATGTCATCTGCCAAGCTGTCTTCTTCCCCATCACTATGCCAATTTCTGTCATGAAAAGGAAACTCATTTCAGAGTAGGGAAGGAAAGCTATTATTTGGGGGAAAATTACATAAGTGAATAGGATGTTTGAGCACCTTTGAAGTTCTGCCTGTCCTGACTTTGGTGTGCAGGACTGGTGAGTGACAGTGACAGATGTTTGCATGTGTCTGATAGCTCACAACTGGAGCTAGTGGTTTAGGCACTGGAGTGGTTTCCATAACTACAAAAATACTGGAAGCCCCACCCTAAACACTAAAGTACTTACTTTGTATTTGGCTGATCTGTATCTGACATTGACTTAGATTCTTCCTTGAATGAAGGGGAAGAGGCAAACACAAGGCTTGAGCCCTATGACTCTGTAAACAAATGGGGAAATCTGAAAATCTGTCTTCAGGTCACACTGTATTACTTTGACTATTAATAGGTTAGGAAAATGTCTGCAAACTTGCCAGAGTCTTTTCAAGCTTGTAAAATGCATCACTTCTGCATGGCATTGGATTTTATAATCTGTTCAAGATTTTCATTTCAAATAAATCAACACTCTTATTTAGCATCTCCTGTGGTGCCAGCCACATTGGGAGCTGTTTCTGGATTGGGTTTTAAGAGTTGATTTTTTAATAATACTATTTTTATTATTTGTTTAGATATTCATCCATCCATTTATGTTTACTCTCTATCTGATAATTGATTCATGGATTACAACCCTGGTTATTTCTAACATCTGCGTTATATCAAGGCATAGAAGTGGGAAGTTATATTGTGGTCACTGATCTAGGAGCATTAGTCTGGAGTGATTTGGATAGAATTTTAAAAATTCATTGATGCAGGGAATCCCTAGTAGAGGAAATTCCCCTTGTCAATGTAGAAGTATGCTTCTATTACTACAGTGTTAAAGAGTTGACTGGGACAATGAAAAAAATAAATGGCTTGTCTAGTGTCTCACAGTAAATGCATCTTAGAAGATAGACAAACTCAGATCTTCCGACTCAGAGGCCAACTCTTTTTCCATAGTTTTTTTTTTCACCTCAAACCATTAGAATCCCAAGAAACCAAATTGAAGTATTCAAGATTCACTTTTAATTTTTTTAATTTTTGCATTTTTAAAAACACAGCTACATGCAAAAACAAGTCTCAAATTCACTTCCAAAACTCTGAGTTCCAAATTCACTTCCTTCCTCTCACCCCCTTCCCACATTGAACAGCCAGTTGCTTGGTATAGGTTAAAAATGTGTAGCCATGAGAAACATTACCACAATTGTCATGCTGAAAAATTAAACATAATACTCCCACCCTAGGGGCAGCTAGGTGGCATAGTGAATAGAGCACCGGCCTTGGAGTCAGGAGTACCTGGGTTCAAATCCGGTCTCAGACACTTAATAATTACCTAGCTGTGTGGCCTTGGGCAAGCCACTTAACCCTATTGCCTTGAAAAATCTAAAAAAACCCAATATTTCCACCCTACAAAGAAAGGAAAAACCTTGAGAAAAATAAAGTTGGAACAAAAAAAGGGTGCACTTCAGTCTGTATTCCCATTAGCTCTGGGGATCACTCTTTATCATAAGTCCATCAGAGAAATTGCTTCAATAATTTTATCCCACAGGTGCTACTGCTAGTTGTATTTACTGCCAACCTATTGCCCCCCCACTCCCATTTATTCTATTCTTTCTCTCCTTTCACACTGTCCCTCCACAAAAGTGCCTTGTATCTGATTATTCTTTTCCACAATCTTTGCTCTCCCTGTCCCCTTTCCCCCATCCCTTTCCTTTCCTATTTTCTTCTAGGATAAGATATATTTCTATACCAAATTTCTTCTCTAAGCCATTTCCAATGAGAGTAAAAGTTCACTCACTCCTCCTTACCGTAACCCTCTTTTATTCCATTGCAAAAGCTTTTTCTTGCCTCTTTTTTGTGAAAAACTTAATCCATTCTACCTTTCATTTCCCAATCTCTCAGCTCATTCCTTTCTTGTCCATTAACTCCATATTTTTAATATATTATAATTTCAAATTCAATTCCTGCCTGTGGGATGGTTCATATGGTTTATCAGTTATCAGTTCATATGAGTAATCAGTTATCATTCCCTTGCAGGAACACAATTAGGTCAGTAGCATCATTAAGTCCCTCAAAATTTGCCTTTCCCATCTGCCCTCTCTATGCTTCACCTGGTCCTGTACTTGAAGATCAAACTTTCTTTTTAGCTCTGGTCATTTCATCAGGAAAGTTTGAATGTCTGCTATTGCTTTGAATAGCCATCTTTTCCCCTTAAAGAATATGTTTAGTTTTGCTGGGTAGTTGATTCTTTTTTGGTAATCCATTTTTTTTGCCTTTTGTAATATCATTTTCCAAGCCCTATGAGACCCTAATGAAGAAGCTGCTAAATCTTGTTATCCTTACTGTAGCTCCATGATATTTGAATTATTTCTTTCTGGCTGCTTGTATTATTTTTCCTTGAGTTGGGAGTTTGAAATTTGACTATAATATCCTGGCAGTTTTCATTTGAGATCTTTTTCAGGAGGTGATTGGTGGATTCCTTCAATTTCTCTTTTACCTTCTGCTTCCAGGATTTGAAAGCAATTTTCCTGGACTGTTACTCGAAAAATGAAATCTAGGCTTTTTTGGGGGGAATTTTTTTGGTCATTATTTTCAGGTCGTCCAATAATTTTAAATTATCTCTTCTGGATCTGTTTTCCAGGTCAGTTTTTTTCCAATGAGATATTTCACATTTTCTTCTAGGTTTTCATTCTTTTGATTTTGTTTTATTGTTTCTTGATTTCTCACAAATTGAGCTTCCCTTAACTCCATTCTATATATCAAGGAATTATTTTCTTCAGCAAGTATTTGTATTTCCTTTTCCATCCAGTCAATTCCTCTTTTTAAGGCATTCTTCTCCTTGACTTTTTGTACTTTTTTTCTGGTTGACCAAACTGCTTTTTAAGATGTTATTTTTAAACAATTATATAAATATTTTGTTTGTTTTTCAATTGTAAACAATAGTAGTTTCTACCAATAATTTTTGTAAGTTTCTGAATTTTACAGTTCCTCCCCTTCCTTTCCTCCCTCCACCCCTAACAGAAAGCAATCTAATATAGCCTTTACATTTGTTTTAATGATATGCATAGATCAGAATTGAATGTGTTGAGAGAAAAAAATATCTATAAGAAAGAAAATATTAAAGTTAGCAAAATTATGTAATACATAAGACAACTTTTTAAAAATGAAGATAATAATCTTTGATCTTCCTTTAAACTCCACAGTTCCTTCTCTGGATACAAATGGTATTCTCTTTATTGGATCCCCTAAAATTGGCCCTGATTATTGTACTGATGGAGTGAGCAAGTCCATCAAGTTATCAACCCCAACCCTTCATCCCATCTTTTTTCTTTTAGTTTTTCCAAGGCAATGGGGTTAATTGGCTTGCCAAGGCCACACAGCTAGGTAATTATTAAGTGTCTGAGGCCGGATTTGAACTCAGGTACTCCTCACTCCAGGGCCGGTGCTCTATTCACTATGCCACCTAGTCGCCCCCATCCCATCTTGTTGTTAAAGTGTTTAATATTCTTCTGATTCTGGTCATCTCACTCAGCATCAATTCATGCAAGTCTTTCCAAGTTTTTCTGAAATTGCACCCCTCCTGATTTCTTAATGAACAATAGTGTTCCATCACATACATATACCACAATCTGTTCAGCCATTCCTCAATTGATGTGGACATCCCCCCAATTTCAAATTCTTTGCTATCACAAACAGAGCTGCTATGAATATTTTTGTACATGTTAGGTTTTTACCCTTTTTCATGATCTTTTCAGGATATAGACCCAGTATTAGTATCAAAGGGTATACACATTTTTTAGGGTTTTTTTTTTTGGCAAGGCAATGGGGTTAAGTGGCTTGCCCAAGTTCACACAGCTAGGTAATTATTAAGTGTCTGAGGCCAGATGTGAAATCAGGTACTCCTGACTTCAGGGCTGGTGCTCTATCCACTGCACCACCTAACTGCCCCTAGGGTATACACATTTTTATTGTCCTTTGGGCATAATTCCAAATTTGTCACCAGAAGGGCTGGATCAATTCACAGGTCCACCAACAATGTAATCATTAGTGTCCTAAATTTTCCACATCCCTTCCAATATTGATCATTATCCTTTCTGGTCATATTGGTCAATCTGAATGGTGTGAGGTGGTACCTCAGAAATGTTTAATTTGCATTTCTTTAATTGACAATGATTTAGAGCAATTGTTCATATGACTGTAGATATCTTTTATTTCCTCATCTGAAATTTGCCTTTGTATAGCCTTTGACCATTTGTCAATTGGGAAATGGCTCTTTTTTTAATAATTTGACTCAGTTTGCTATATATTTTAGAAATGAGTCCTTTATCAGAAACACTAGTTTGAAAAATTATTTCCCAATTTACTACTTTTCTTTTGGTCTTGGTTTCAGTGGTTTTGTGTGTGCAAAATCCTTTTAATTTAATGTAAAGAAAATTATCCAGTTTGGTTTTTTTATAATATTTTCTATCTCTTCCTTGATCATAAATTGCTACCTTTTCCATAGATCTGATAGGTAAACTATTCCTTGTTCTCCTAGTTTGCTTATAATATTGTCTTTTATGTCTAAATCCTTCACCCATTTTGATCTTATCTTGGTATAGAATGTGAGATGTTTGTGTAATCCTAGTTTCTGCCAAACTGTCTTCCAGTTTTTCCAGCAGGTTTAATAGGAGTGAGTTCTTATCCCAGAAGTTGAATTCTTTGGGTTTATCAAACAGCAGATTATGATAATCATTTCTTGCTGTCTCTTTTGCACCTAATCTATTCCATTGATTCACCACTCTATTTCTTAGCCAGTACCAGACAGTTTTGATGAATGCTGCTTTATTATATAATTTTAGATCTGGTGAGGCTAAGCATTTTTTTTTCATTAAATCCCTTGAAATTTTTGACTTTTTGTTTCTGTATATGAATTTAGTTACATTTTTTTCTAGCTCACTAAATTTTTTTAAATTTTGATTTTTGATTTTTGGAAGTTGTTTTCATGCACTAAATAAATATATTAATTTAGATAGAATTGTCGCTTTTGGCCTATCAATGAGCAATTGATATTTGCCCAGTTATTTTGATTTAATTTTATTTGTGTGAAAAGTGTTTTATAGTTGTTTTCATAAAATTTGACTCTGTCTTGGCAGTTAGCCTCCTATGTATTTTATGTTGTCTGAAGCTATTTCATTTATTCATTTATTTATTTATTTGCTTGTTTATTTGTTTGTTTGTTTATTTATTTTGCAAGGCCACACAGCTAGGTAATTATTATGTGTCTGAGGCCGGATTTGAACTCAGGGACTCCTGGCTCTAGGGCCTGTGCTCTATCCACTGTGCCACCTAGCTGCCGCTTGAAGCTATTTTAAATGGGGATTTTTCTTTCTAGCTCTACCTTGTTAATAGTATATAGAAATGAAGAAGATTTATGTGGGTTTATTTTATATCCTGCATCTTTACTAAAGTTGTTAATTGTTTCTAGTAGATTTTTAGATTTTTTTAGGGTTCTCTAGGTGTAGCATAATATCATCTTCAAAAACGTGAGAGATTTGTTTCTTCCTTCCCAATTCTAATTCCTTCAATTTCTTTATCTTATCTTTTTACTAAAGCTAACATTTCTAATACAATATAAAATAATAGTGGTGATAATGGGCATTCATTTTTTACCCCTGATCTTACTGGGAATGCTTCTAGCTTATCCCCATTGCATATAATGCTTGTTGGTTCAGATAGATACTGCTTATCATTTTAAGGAATAATCCATTTATTCCTATATTTGCTATTGTTTTAGTAGGAATTGGTGCTATATTTTGTCAAGGCTTTTTCAACATATGTTGAGATAATTATATGATTTTTAGAAGTTAGATTTGTTTTTGATATAGTCAATTATGTTGATAGCTTTCCTAATATTTAACAAACCCTTCATCCTGGAATAAATCCTGTTTGGTCACAGTGTATTATCCCAGTGATAACTTGTTGGAATCTCTTTGCTAAAATTTTATTTAAGATTTTTGCATGCATTTTCATTAGGGAAATTGGTCTATAATTTTCTTTCTCTGTTTTGACTCTTCTTGGTTTAGGTATCAACACCATATTGGTGTCATAGAAGGAATTAATCAGAGTTCTGTATTCACTGTTTGTTCCAAATAGTTTATATAGAAATGGAATCAATAGAATTCACTTGTAAATCCATCTGGCCCTGGAGCTTTTTTCTTAGGGAGTTCAATAATGGCTTATTGAATTTCTTTTTCTCAGATAAGTTTATTTAGGTATTTAATTTCCTCTACATTTAACTTGGGAAGTTTATATTTTTATAAATATTCATCCATTTCATTTAGATTATGAAATTTGTTGGCCTACAGTAGGGGAAAATAGTCTTGAATTATTACTTTAATTTCCTCCTTCTAGGTAAATTCACCATTTTCATTTTTGATACCAAAGATTTACTATTTTATTGTTTTTTTCCATAAAACCAACTCTTGCTTTTATTTATTAATTCAATAGTTTTCTTGCTTTCAATTTTATTAATTTCTCTAATTTTTAGGATTTCTAATTTGGTATTTAATTGGAGATTTATAATTTGTTTTTTCTCTAACTTTTTAGTTACATGTGCAGTTCATTGATTTCCTCTTTATGTTATCCATTTAGAGTAATAATATAGCTTCTAAAAACTGCTTTGGCTATATCTCATAAGTTTTGGTATGTTATCTTGTTATTGTCACTTTTTGGATGAAATTATTAATTCTTTCATTGATTTGTTATTTGATCCACTCCTTCTTTAAAATGAGGCTATTTGGCTTCCAATTAATTTTAGGTCTATCTCTCCATGCCCCATTATTGCATGTGATTTTTATCACATAATGGGCAAGAAGGATGTATTCAATATTTATGCCTTCTGCATTTGATTATGAAGTTTGTATACTTTAGTATATGGTCAATTTTTGTATAGTACTCTGGACTGCAAAAAAAGTTATATTCCTTTCTATCCCCATTCATTTTTCTCCAAAGGTCTATCTATCATATACATTTTCTAACATTCTATTTACCTCCTTAACTTCATTCTTGTTTATTTCATGGTTAGATTTTTCTAATTCTGAGAGAGGGAAGTTGAAATCTCCCACTAGTAGAGTTTTGCTGTTTATGTCTTCCTGTTATTTATTCAGCTTTTCCTCTAATAATCTGGATGCTATAATACCACTTGGTACATATATATTTAATATTGAAATTATGTCATAATCTATGGTAAGTTTTAGGAAGATATGGCTTCTTTCCTTATCTCTTTTAATGCGATCTATTTTTACAGCTGCTTTGTCTGAGATAAGGATTGCTACCCCTGCTTTTTTCACTTCAGCTGAAGCATAATATATTCTGCTCCAACCTTTTACCTTTACTCTGGATTAATCTCTCTGCTTCAAATGTGTTTCTTATATGCAGCATATTGTAGGATTCTGGTTTTTAATCCACTCTACTATCAGTTTCCATTTTGTGGGAGAGTTCATTCCATTGCCATTCAAAGTTGTAATTATTAGCCTTTTATTGCCCTCCATTCTATTTTCTCTCCATTTGTCTTTCCCCCCTTTTCACCTTATCCCTATTACCCAGTATTTTGCTTCTGACTACCACCTCCTTCAATGTCTTTACTGTATCCAACCCTCCTCCCTTTTCCCTTTATTTCTTCTTCCTTGCCTTTCTTTTTCAGTTTCTCCCTTCCTCCTCCCTCCCCCTTTCCCCTATTAATACTTTAATGATAAGATAAGTTTCCAAACTCGACTGAGTGTGAGTGTGTGTGTGTGTGTGTGTGTGTGTGTGTGTGTGTGTGTGTTAATCCAAATTGTGTGTGTTGAACCAAATCTGATGAGAGGAAGATTCGGGTGGTTCTCACTTCCTCTCTTTTTCCCCTCTATTGCAATAAGTCCTTTGCAACTCTTCATGTGATATAATTTACCCCATTCAACCTCTCCTTTCCTTTTTAGGAAATACTATTTTTAATTCACTCCATAAAAAGTCATGGATAAGTCATGAGTAGCCATTACTCCTGGCTAAGTATATTTTCTATGATAGAGTTACATTTCTCAAGAGTTATGGAAATCTTCCTACCAGGGGGGATATAACCAGTTTCATCTTATTGGATAACATTTTTTTTTCCTTTTCTCTGTTTGCCTTTTCATGAATCTCGAGTCTCCTCTTTGAAGACCAGATTTTCTGTTTAGCTCTGGTCTTTTCATCAGGAAAAGTTGAAAGTCTTCTATTTCATTGAATGTCCATGATTCCCCTGGAAGAGGCTCAGTTTTTCTGGATAGGGAATTCTTGTATTCATTCCAAGCTCCCTTGGATATCATATTCCAGGTCCTTTAATCCCTTAATGTTGATCTCACAGGTCCTATGTAATCCTGGCTGTGGCTCCTTGGTATTTGAATTTTTTCTTTCCAGTTGCTTGCAGTCTCCTTAATCTGATAGTTCTGGAATTTGGCCACAGTATTCTTTGGTGTTTTCTTTTTGGTATTCCTTTCTGGAATGGATCAATGTATTTTTTCAATGACTATTTTGCCCTCTGGTTCCAGACTATCAGAGCAGTTTTCCTTCACTATATCCTGAAGTTTGGAGACCAGAATTTTTTTTCCTTCAAGGATTTCAGGAAGTCCTATGATTCTTAAATTGTCTCTCTTGAAACTATTTTCCAGGTCTATTGTTTTGCTGATGAGGTATTTTGCATTTTCTTCAATTTTTTTTTCATTTAAAAAATTTATTTAACAGATTCTTGGTGTTTCATGAAGTCATTAGTTTCCACAGATTCCAATCTTATTTTTAGAGAAGAGTTTTCTTCATTTATCTTTTTCATCTCCTTTTCCAAATGGTCAATTCTATTTTTGAATGAGTTATCTTTTTCCATTTGCCCAATTGTTTTTGAGAGAATTATTTTCTTTTTGCACTTGCCAATTGTATTTTCAAAGGATTTGTTTTCTTATTGTAAGATATTAATTTTCTGGTGCATAATGTTAATTTTCTCTTTCATTTATTTTCTCAGTTTTTCTATTTGATTTTTAAATATCTTTCTGATCTCTTCTAAGATTAAAAAATGTATTTATTTAAGGTAATAGAGTTAAGAGACTTACTCAAGTTCACAAAGCTAGGCAATTATTAAATATCCAAGGCAGGATTTGAACTCAGGTCCTCCTGACCAGTGCCCTATCCACTGCTCTACCTGGCTGTCCACTTTCTATGAAGTTTTTTCTGGACTGGAGACCAATTCATATTCTCTTCTGAAGTTCCAGTCCTCTCTGGGTTAGAATCCTTTTCTTCAAGTTAGCATTCAATGGACTCTGCTTTGCATTGACCTTTCTTCTTTTTGGGCCCTTTCCCTAGGGTCTTGTGTTGTGGGAGGGGTTAGTTCACAGAACTTTGGTGTTGAAATCCCTATAGGTCTTGCCCACTCCTTGTGGGCCAGCCTGTAGGGGATGCCAGAAGCTCTTTCTGCATTATCTGTGATGTTGATTAGTGGTCTATTCCTAGGCTTGGGGGCAGTGGGGGAAGGCAGCAGGATCTTGGCTGTGCTTGTATAAAGTGGGCTGGGACGTTGGGCTATAATTGAATCAACAATCAGTGCAGCTGCAAGTTGGTCTTGGAGCATGGGGCAAACATCTGGGGCCTGTAACTATGTTTGTTCTGGAGAAAGCCATGCTCTCCCACAGGAATGGGGGAGGGGACTCAGCTGGAAACATGGAACTCAAGGCCCGGGTCTTCCAGACTGTACAGGTGTCTGTGCTGAACTCTCTCATCTGCTTGCCATGCACACACAATAAACCCTTCTGCCACTTTCTCAGGTTAGTTGCCAGCCTTACCCTGTTGCCCCTGTGCTGGATCCCATTGGCTCATCCATGCTCCCCTGTGACGGATGTCTCTGCTACATGTTCTTCTGAGGGTTCTGTGAATTGAAAATCTATTAAGAGGCTTGAATCATGATAGTTCTGAGGGAAAACCAGGAGAGCTTAAAACGGTACCTGGCTTCTTTCCACCATCTTGTTCAGAAATCTCAATATGTTATTTTCTTCAGTATTTTAGGGTAATTCCTTCATCAAACTACTGACTTGGTTTTCATGATTTTCTCACATTGCTCTCATTTCTCTTTCCAATTTTTCCTCTATTCCTTTAATAATTTTCAAAAATCTTTTTTGAGCTCTTCCATAGCCGACCAATTCCTATTTTTCTTGGAGGCTTTAGATGTAGGAGTTTTGAATTTGTTATCTTCTGAGTGTGCATTTTGATCCTCCATGGGACCAAAGTAATTGTCTATGATCAGATTTTTTTCCTTCTGTAATTTGCTCATTTTCCTCTCCCTATGACTTGATTTTTAACTCTTTGTTAAGATAGAACTCTGCTTCCAGGGTGGAGGATGCACTGTCCCAAGCTTTTGAGGGTTTTTGCAGCTGTTTTCAGGGACACCCCTTAGGGACCTCAATACCTTTGGTCTTATGAGAAGCTCTGACTGCTCTCTTGCCTGTGCTCTGGTCTGTGGATGACCACAAGCACTCCCCTATGCCCTGGAACTTGTGAGGAGGGTCCCAGTTCCTCTATGACAGTAAAACTCCTTTTGCTGTGGGGCCCTAGACTGTGACTTGGATCTGAGTATGGGCAAAGCCTCTGAGTACTGCCTTAGGAATAGCAAAGAGACGTCTGCAGTCTCTCCTGATCTCCTTACCATCCATGGACTGAACACTCTGAAAAGACCTCCTGGATGGCTCTCCAGACCTGCTCCTGGTTCCTGGGGATAGGTCTGGGATGGACTGGGTTCCCCTCTTACTTTGGTATGACAGAATTTTCCTGCTGAGCTTTTAAGTAGTCCTTGGTAATCCCTGGGCTGAGAGGTCTGGAAACCACCACAGACTCCATGGACATAGGTACCCTGGGGGACCCTGGTGCCCCATGGACTATTCCTGGATGATGAGAGTATTTCACTCTGGTCAGCCAGGCTGAGCTGTGGGCCCTTTCTAACCCCAGAATAACATACCTTTCCCATAAATCTTCCAAGGTATCTTGGACTGGAAAATTGTTTCACTCAGTCTTTTGGATTCTGTTACTCCAGAATTTGGTTAGAATAATTATTTAAAGGTATATGGAGTGGTTTGGGAGAGAGCTTGTGAGAGTTCCTGCTTCCACTGCACCATCTTGGTTCTGCCTCAAGATTAACTTTTGATTTGAGACCAGACCAAAAAAAATCAGGACCAGTTTTGAGTTGTATAGCAACTCAAGAAGTTGTAATGACCAGGAAGAATTTAATTTAATCAACTTAAATGACAAAATCCTTTTCCCTCTGAATTTATCACCATCTGTAAAGTAATTCTTACTCAGATGTTTTTCATTCTGAACAAACTAAATATTTTGAATTTTGGAGTTACAGAATTGATAAAATAGGCAACTGGTTAATTTTTCATTACTGGGAGCCTAGAACTTAAAGTATTTGGGTGGGCGAATATCATATGCTTGGTGACAGTTCTTACTGTCAAAACATATTATTTTCCTTTAGGTTTATTAGATGTCATAAATACCCAGAGTGAAGAGAAGAGCAGCAGGTGACTGTGGAGTTAGGAAGTTCTTGGTATAGGAGTCATGGAAGTATGGCAAAGGAAAGGGAACAGTTAATTAGGATCCTACTAACTTAGTCTATGTTTATCACATGTCACTATAAGAGTGATGATAATGATAACAAACAACTTCTCCCTTGTTGGATCTTCATTTGTATCCCTCCTAAAAATTGATGAGTATAGTTCCCCAAGCTATGTCCTATCTTTCTTCTATTTTTACTTTATGTTGTCTCAATTAATGGTCTCATCTTCTCTCAATGGATTCAATTTCCGTTTCTATGCCCAACACCACTATATTTCCATATCCAGTCTTAGTTTTCATTTCAACCTCTGGTTGCGTATTATCAATTGCCAACATTCTGTAAGCACCTCAAAATAGGTCCCATTAATATAGAAACACATATATAACCTATGTCGAATTGCTTATTATCTTAGGCAAGGGAGAAAGGCAGAAAATTTGAAACTCAAAATTTTAAAAATTGAATTTTAAAAATTGTCTTTACATTTAATTGGAAAAAATGAGCTACTATTTAAAAAGGAAAAAAAAATGTCAAAACAGAATTCATTACACCTGCCCTCCCCTTACCAAATGGACTTGCCTATCATTTTTTAACTTTCCTGTCACTGCTGAGGATACCATTATCTTTCTAGTCATTTTGGTCCACAATCACAGTTCCTTCTTTACGTCCTCTCCAATTACCCCACTTATCTAACCACTTGCCAAATCTTGTCATTTCTTCTTCTATATCATCTCTATTATGTATCTCCTTCTTTTCAACCACATACCCACTAACTTAGTTCAGGTCCTCACCACTTCTCATCTAAATATTATTGCACTGGTCTTCCTCTATCCATTGTAATCCATCCAGAATACAGCTACAAAAATGATTTTCCTAATGCACAGGTCTGACCTTCCTAGTCAATAAACTTTAGTGGCTCCCTTTTACCTCTGTGATGAAATGTAAACTAATTTGCTTGATACTTTGCTTGATTAGTATTGCTTAAGTATTACTTACTCCCCTCGTGGCACTTTGTAGTTCAGCCTCACTAACTGACTTGCTATTCTTAATTCACAATGTTCCATCTTCTGTCTATGACTTTATTCTGGATTTCCCACATATCTGGAATGTTGTACCTCCTCATCTTTGCCTTTTAGCATCCTTGATTTCCTTTAGGAAGCCTCTGCCCAAGTATCACTTCCTGCAAAAGGCTTTTCCCATTTTCCCCAGGTGCTATACATTAACCTCTAATGTTTCTTTGTGAATATCTTAAACATGTTTAAATAATGATAATAATAATAATAACCATTTATGTCACATTTATTATGTTTCTGACACTGTGCTTTCTTTATGCTTCTGACACTGACACTTTATAGTTATCATTGCACTTGATCTTCATAACACTCTTGGAAGATAATTGCTTTAATTATCCCCATTTTATAGATAAGAAAACTGAGGTAAGCAGGTTAAATGCCTCACCTAGGGTTACACAGCTGGTAAGAGTCTGAAGCTGAATTTGAACTTGAACTCAGGTCTTCCTAATTCAGGCCCTAGACTTTTCCCCACCACATTAAAAGATAAACACTGCAAAGACACTTTTTTCTTTGTATTCTGTGCTTAATAAATACTTGATTTATTAGTTAATAGCTTGAATATAAAATTTTTAAGATTAACAAAACATTTTCCATATATCTCACTGAAACCTTCAGGTAGTTTCTATCATTATCCACATTCTACAAAACAATTGCCCAGGACCACATAATAGGTAAGTACCTGAGTGGACACTTGAACCTCAGACTTCCTATTGTTAAGTCTATCACTCAAATATCTTTTTACTCATGACAAATTTACTACTCAATTTTAATATTCCCATGCTGGGATTTCTCTCCTTCTATCTAAATCACCAGTACTTTGGGCATTTGAATGAAATGAATTCTCAGATCCCTTCCAGGTCTGTGATCCTTCATTCCTGACATCATTACCATCTTCCTGCTGTTTCACAAATGCATTGCAGTACTTTCAAAGATAATTCAATTTATGCATGAACTAATAGTCACTGAGGATGATGAAATGTTTCTGGTGGGCTTTTGCTGGGTTTTCCCAGTTGGAAAGTCATCCTGCCATAGTCTGCCCCCTCAAAACCAAAATTATTAAAAGTAAAATTCCATTCTTCTCTCGAATTCTAAATCTTTTAACCCTTGTGTGGTGGAATCTGGTCAGGATCCATGTCAGAATGACACCAAATATAAATTTTCTTGGTATTTATTATTTCTTCTTCAGAATTTCATTCTTGCTACATGACAGAACAAGGAACAATGTGTACAATAAGAAAGTCACTCTGTAGCACTGATTACGTGAGATCAAGTCACAGAATGACATTCTTGCCCTAAATCAGAAAACTCTTGTCAGTCTCTTGCAGGACAGTCTCTGAGGTTAACAACCAACCCTGACATTGGCTTTCAATCACAGTGAAGTAACATTTTATAAAACAACATTTCCTAAAGGAAGAAGAAAGGGTTAGAAGAGGACATAGAAACATCAAATAGTTTAAAATTGACTCAGCAGTGGTTCAAGTGATTCTTTACAGCTGAATGGATCAGACTTCCTCAATGACTGTGGATTTAGACTAGAGAGATCTTAGAGATATCTAGTCTATTCTCTTTGTTTTAAAGATGAGGAAACAGAGTCTGAGATCAATCAAGTGTCTTGTCCAAGGCCATCCAGGTAATAAGTGGCAGAGGACTTGATCTGAGGTCCATGAACTCCAAATACAATAGTCTCTCTGTTGTAACATGTCCCCTCCTTTATTGTATCCACTAAAGCAAGGATACTTAACCACTTTTGTGCTATGGACTCCAGGGGCAAATTCCAGCTAACATCTTACCTTCTGTAAGAAGACTTTCCCAGTCTTCCTTAAACTTGGTACCTTCCCTCTGATATTATCTCCAATTTATCCTGTAGATATCATATTTATATATAATTATTTGCATATTGTCTCCTCTATCAGATTGTGAGTTTCTTGAGAGCAAGGATGATCTTTTGCCTTTCTTTGTATCCCCCCAACACTTAACACAGTGTGTGGCGCTTAGTAGTGTTTATTAAATTGTTATTACTTGCTATTAGAAATCTCAGAATTATGTTTGTTGTTCACATTCCTAACTGAAGAAAATGTTAATTGTCAGAAGATAGTGAAAATAAGGATATTATTTCCCACCTGTCCTCATCCAAGTTTATAGACACCCTGAAATCTATCTATGGATCCTTAAGGGACTCATGGATCACAAGTTAAGAACACAAGAACTAGAGAAGAAGGGAAAGAAAAATATGAAATGGAAAAAAGGAAGTTTGAGAGAAGGTGACAATCAAGAAGTTAAAGACCAACTTGCTTCTTGAACAATGTAATTTAGGAAAAATCTTTTTGTATCTTTTGAGATCTTTTTATTGTTACTTAGTTGTGTCTGACTATCACCCATTGAGGTTTTTTTGGTAAAGATACTGGAGTAGTTTGTTGTTTTCTTCTCCATCTCATTTTATAGATTAAGGAACTGAAGCAAACAGGGTTAAGTGACTTGTCCTTGGTCACCCAGTTAGAAAATGTCTGAGACTGAATTTGAACTCAGGTCTTCCTGATTCCAAGATCTGCATTCTATCCACTGCACCACCTAGCTCCCTTTTGAGGTCTAGTGCAAAACAATAATAATAATGATATAATAATTCATATTTTAAGCACTTTAAAGTTTGAAAACAATTTCCTCTCAATAATTTTGAGAGGCAGACAGTATTGACATCATTATTATCTCCAGTTTACAAATGTAAAAACTGAGGCTTGAAGAAATCACTAGGCCTTGCCTAACATCATTCTGCTATTATGTCAAAAGTTCATCCTTCTCAACTCCTGACTCAACATTCTTTTCACTCCACTAGGATGCTTCTCAATAAATAAAGGATCTCTTGTGATTAATTATAGGCATTGATAAATCAGTAAATATTTATTGTGCACCCATTCTGTATTCAGCAGTATGCTTGGCACTCTGAGGGTTACAAAAGAAGTTCCAAATATGGTCTCTGCCCTAACTAGAAGGCACAGGACTTGCCACATTTTAAAATTGGCACACCCTAGTGATTATTTGAGCATATATGCTTGGATAGACTTCAGAGGATAGTGGAGGATATAAGAACCAGGTGTATTATGGTTAATGGGGTTTATGAAAAATCAGATGTAGCTAAGCAACCGAACAACAACAACAAAATGGAAGTGGGGATAGAAAATCCTTATTCATATACCACAGATATCACATAATTTCACATCCAAACTCTGAGACTTCTAGCACATACATATTTAATATTGGCAGGTAGGGACAGGTAGATAGATAGCTCTGGGAACTAAGATAAAGAGATAAAATTGAAGAGTCCCTCTTCAACAATTTCTTGGGTTTAATTTTCTTTTCTTTTAAGTTCAATATTATTTATTTATTTAATGCAATTTTATTTAATTTAAACTCATCTTTTCAAGAAGAGGATGATTGCTTTACTCACTTCAAAGACTTGTCATTTCATTGGCATGAAGGCCTCCTCAACTGATGTGGATTGCAATACCTTGCCAATTTAGTAGATGGCTTTTGAGAATTCTTGGAACCCAAATATTCCTCACCCTATATTAAAGCCTGGTGTTGAGTTGTTCTAACCTTTGCTGGGCTGGTTCTTGGACATAGGAATATGACCCCCTCTCATGGTTCCATATGAAAACATTCTAGCAAATGGCATCTTCCAGAGCTTATGTCTCATTGGCATAGGCTTTAATGATCCAAGGGCTACCAAAGGCCAAGACTAGGGATTAGAGTAATATACTTGAGAATATTTCTAGCTTTAGAAGAGAAAATATTAAGATATACCTTTAAAAATTTAGCTTTAAATAGGAACAGGTAAAATATACTTTTTATAGGTGTTAGATATCAGGACTTATGATTTGACCAATCTAGATGACTAAGAGAGCTAATAAGGCCTTAAAACAGTAAATGACTTTCCCAGAGTCACATGGCCTTTCTATACCATAGACTAGACTTGAACGAAGGCAGGTCTTCTTAATGTCATAAAATAACATTTTGTACTGAATATTTTATCTTTTGTAACATTTAGAACATTTTTTTTAAAAAAGAAGGCTTCATGTGAGATAAGGCAATGAAGTTAGTCAGATTTCCTTTGGAGCAAAGATTATGAAAATTCAGAGGGAAGGTAGGAAGGATGGATCCAGGACACTAAAGTGAGTTTATCTTACTTAGCATACCATCTCTGCAGTGTCCACCACCATATCCTTCAGAGGCTTACAGGATCATAGAATTAGAGTTGGTAGGGAGAAAGCTTAGAGGTTATTGAGGGCTGTTATTACTGATTGTATTTTCATCTTCTTTGAAAACTGGACAAAACATTTCATATCAGAGTAGTCCACTCCATACTAGAGAGTGGATGAATAACTTTGGAAAACTCTTGCCCATTTTTAAAGTTGTCTTAAGTCATACTTCCATTTTGATGGCTTGACCATGAACTTATCTCGTATAAATACTGAAACAAAATTTCCAAGCCTAGGGTACACAGGAAATAAAGTTGTGGGTTTTGTTTCTGGTTTTGCTTGCAAAGGACATACAGAGAAGTAGAAAGGCATAGTGAAGACCAGACTTGCAGTTAGGATGACCTGGGTTCAAGTCTAGACTGACACATGCTTGCTGTGTGACTTTGGTCAGATTCACTTAATCTCTAGTTTCCCAAGAAACTAAGCTTGTAAATTACTGAATTTGTTGAACTGAATCAATGGAGGGAATTTCCCCTGGAATTTCCCCACAGTGATAAAAATCATAGTCGTAGATTCCCACTTCCCCCCCTTAAAATGGGGAACATAAAGCAAAAATAAAAACAATGATATTTTAGTATCTATAAAATTCTTTTTCCTCACAATAATCCTGTAGGATAGATGGTACAAGTATTATTCCCATACTTATGATCCTTATCTGTGGATAGAGGAATTTGAGATTCAAGAAAGGCAGAATTTCCCAAATAGATAAATTTCTCTTTCCCCTCTCTCTTGCCACCAAATGGAATCATGCCTCACTTGTTCCATGTAAACTTTCTTCCATCTCATCTTCAGATGGGATGTAGATTGTCAGTCCTACTCCTCTGAGATATCATAGATTGCCTTATAGTGGACTTTAGGAAAATTACTCTGGCAGATGAGTGGAGGATGATTGGAGTGGGGAGTACTTTGAGGCAGAGAAACCAACCAAAATATTATGGCAACTGAGGTCAGTGTTACTGAATAGTTTGCCCTAGTCCATGTCTTTAGTGATACACTTGAATCAGAGTCCAGGTTTCTTGACTTTTAGTCCATTCTTTCCCCGTACCATGATACTAAATTATCTAGTTGTCCTCAGAAATGTCATGTCTTCTTTAATAATATGTAATTACACAGGTTTCTCCCTTTCACTTCCTTAATTCTCATGAAAAGTCAATTTCTCTATAGACTCCAGTCTCTGTGGGATCTTCCCCCCACCCATTAAGTAATTTCACTATTATATTCTGGTATTTAAAAAAACACAAACTACACACACACACACACACACACACACACACACACACACACACATTAAACACAATAAACTGTTGACATCCTCTTTCTTTCCTCCTTTGGCTTCCTCCTCTGGAAAATTCTAACCTCATATGTTAAAGCAAACCTTTTTCAAAAAGCTCTGTGATTATTTATCCTTTTGTTCATTTTCCAACACTCGATTTTATGGATATAGGAGACAATTGCAACCTCTCATCTTCGAAAGATCATCTTTGGCTTCCCATATATCATAGATTATCTTTGGTTTATGAAAATGGAATATAAAGTATGTTGATTGTAGTCTAGATCTTATTAGATTTCCTTTGGGATATTTGTTTGATCAGTTGATGCCTATTGGTCTATTTTCTCTCCTTTCCTTATGAAATGAGTTAGACTTTAATTTTCTGGATTGCATATGATTGGATTTAATTCCTAATAGCACTAATTACATTACATAATACAACCCATAGAGATGTGTTGACATCATTCAAAGTTTGACTTGGAGGTTTACTTACATATAACCAAAAAAGGGCAGGGAGTAAGTAGCTCCTTTTAAGGTTTTATAGACATTGCATTTCTTAAGATAGCTTTTATAAACTTTATCTGTATCTTTATAAACTTTAAACTATATGCCATTTAACAGTCTAACAGCATTAATTAAGTGACTACCACATTTATTAAGTGCTTGCTACATAGCAGTCAGATGGGATACCAAGAAAGGTAACAACATGATATTTTCCCTCAAGGGACTTGCATTATAGTAAGGAAGTCTCTAATTCAGTCTTAATAAGCTAGGTAGCATGGTGGACTAGAGTGCTGGTCTTTGAGACAGGAAGACTTTCAAATCTAGTCTCAGTCATTCACTTACTAGCTGTGTGACCCAGGGTAAGTCACATGCATTTGATAATTTCCTCATGTATAAAATGGAGATAAAAGAAGCACCTAACTTCCAGGGTTGTTGTAGGAATCAAATGCAAAAATAGTCATAAAGAATTTAGTACAGTGTCTGGTACATACATTGCAGTTATATAAATGTTATTATTATTACTTTGAAAACTCAAGTTTTTGCATTAATGATTCATTTTGATTGTCTCTTAAATAGAGTGGCTAGACAGGGGCTTGCAAGTTTTCCTAATTATACTATGTAACTTTGGGAAAATTAGATCCTTTCTCTGTCTTACCTGAGGGATTAAGTGGTCCTTTAAATTCAAATTTAAAGTCAAAATGAAAATGAATGTTATTAAATATAGCAGCTCCTTATTCTTAAAAGGAGCTACTCCTTGCCCTTTTTTGGATATGTATAAGGAAACTTCCTAGCCAAAGCTATGGGTGATGTCAATCCAATTTCTCTTCCCAGCACATTTATTTTAAAAAAAACATCTAACCTTTGCATTTCACAATCAACATTCATATAACAAACATGCCTGGACAGTGTTCATTTTGTTTTAAGATCTAATGGTTATCAGTTTCTTAAATTCCCTTTTAAAATAAGGGGAAGATAATAACAGACAGTGTTAGGCCAATTTTTTCAGGACACTATTTGTCATAGATAATTCAATCCAACCCTCCAATAACTCATGGATTATATACTGCTACTACTAGTATTTGTCTTCGAATTGCATCTAGAATGGACATTTGGAGGTTAAAGAATGAATGAAAAGCCAAGTTATTTCTTCAGCCCACAAAGAGTTATACAAATATTCCAGATTTTGAGTTCTTGACATGCAATATACACCTTTCTCCACTGACTCACATCTTAAGAAATGGGTCCTCCTCTAGGATTCCTCCCTGCCCAAATCTATATTGAGAAATTGATTTTCAAGTTATTTAAGCCCTGCCTTTCTTGATCTCCCAGTATTTAATAGCCCACCATATGAAAGAAAGGGTGGATTCTGATTTAAGGTAAACAACTGCTCATATGTTTAAAATGACAGTTAAGAGAAGTTAGACTGAAACTGAGAGAGCCTTTGGATATCTTGCTTGCAGATCTAAGATTAGGAGATTTGCTGGTACAAAACTAGTCTCGCTGAATTTTCCAAAATAGATTTACTTATTCCATTAGTCAGTGGGAAGTAAATGAATAATCTCACTGGAAAGATGGAGAGTTCTTAAACTGTCTGCAATAAAAAGAAAGAGAGGAACACCAAAAACCACAGTAATGAAAAGAATATCCAAATGCTGAATGACATCACTCATGGTAAATATTGAAATCTTATTCTACTGACATAATTATCCTTACATCACAATAATAAAAACCACAAGAAGGTATGGTTCCCCCCCAATAGCAATGCAATACAATCAGTAGACAGCTAGGTGACACAGTGGATAGAGTGCTGTTCCTGGAGTGAGGAAGACTCATCTTCCTGAATTCCAATTCAACCTCAGATATGTGACTCTGGGTATGTCATTTAACTTTGTTTCACTTAGTTGTCTGAGTCTGTAAAGTGAGATGGAGAAGAAAATGATAGCTCACTCCAGTATCTTTGCCAATAAAACCCCATATGGGGCCAAAAAGAATTGGACAGGGGCGGCAAGGTGGCATAGTGGATAAAGCACTGGCCCTGGAGTCAGGAGTACTTGGTTCAAATCTGGTCTCAGACACTTAATAATTACCTAGCTGTGTAGCCTTGGGCAAGCCACTTAACCCTGTTTGCCTTGCAAAAACCTAACAAAAAAAATTGGACACAACTGAAAAATGACTAAGCATACACACAAAAATCAGTTTGGTCTATTCATTACCAAATTTCAGCAATTTGTAGAGGGAAAAACATTGAAATCAGGAATCAATAGTAAGGATATTTACATTTTATTCTTTATTATTAGCTAAAATCCTTTCACTTATATGAAGGATTTTAATTGTTTTACAGTCTTACAATTGAACGAAATCTTTTAAGTTATATAAGTTATAAGTTATAAGATTGGGCTCAGTCTTTCACTTCCTGACATGTAGGCATCCTTTCTAACATAGAATCATATATTTTGTGTTACTTTGCTTCAGCAACTTAAGTGATGAAGTGGGAGCCTGAGGCTAGACCTAGATTCAGAAAAACCTGAGTTCAATCATTGCTGTTGGATATTTACTAGCTATATTACCTGGATAATTCATTTACTACACTGTGCCTCACTTTCCTCATTTGTACAAATGAGGATAAAAATAATAATAGGAAAGCACCTATTCCCAGGGTTGTTGTAAGGATAAAGTGAGACAATATTCGGAAAGATCTTTGCAAACTTTAAAGTGTTATGTAAATTCTATCTATTATTATGTCCTATTATCTCATTTTATCCTTGCAATTCTGTATTGTTGTTATGGTAGTTCATCATCATTTGACAAATGAGGAAACTGAGGCATTGAGAATCAATGATTGAGGGCAGCTAGGTGGTACAGTGGATAGAGCATCATTCTTGGAGTCAGGAGGACCTGAGTTCAAATCTGATATCAAACACTTAATAATTACCTAGCTGTGTGATCTTGGGCAAGTCATTTAATCCCACTGCCTTGTAAAAAAAAAAGAATCAACGATTGCTCCAGTTTATAAAATTATTTAATAACAAAATAAGGGTACTAAAACTATCCATACCTTACCATTTTAATAATGGAGAATCTGGCTTCCCTCATTTTGTAACAAACTTGTTTTTATGATGTCAAATGAATGACTTAATTTCTCAAACTCTCATTTCCTGATTACAAGCTGGGGTTGACAGTATAGATAGCTGCTTAAAATTTTTTTAATTAATGATATGAAGTTTTTAATTAGAGATCTTTCCAGATGTAGGTAAGATAATATACCATAAAGTGCTGTTTCTAAAAACATTACCTTCATTATTTCATTTTTCTGGCCCTAAATCTTCAATGGCTGTCATTCCAGGGACTACAAGAAATAGTTCAGATTTCTTATCTTTGCCTCAAGGCTCACTGCAACCTGGTCCCAAATCACCTTTTCAAACTTATCTCCTACTACTGAGGAGACAGTTTGGAATAGTGAAAAGGGCACTGACACTTAACTATGCATTTTACCTCTGATGCTTACTACCAGTAGAAACCAGAGTATGTTTCTTATCTTCCCTGGACCTTAGTTTCCTCAATTGTAAAATAAAGGATTAGATCCAGATAGCCCCTGAGGATCCTAGTAACTGTAATGTATGATTCTGTTTCCTGAAATGAATCTACTAACCCAGTCAGACTGGTCCACCTTGTGTCTTACACATTTCTGGTATATTCTTTCTTCTTCCATACTTCCTTCCCACATGAAGTGAGCTTTTTTTTGTCTTGTTTCCAGTTTATATCATATCTCACCCATTCTATGTATCCTTGTTTGACCATCCTAATTCAAGGTGGGTGGTCTTTACTTTCTCCTAATTTCTATTATATTTATTATAAATGTCATTTATTGTCAATTGATGCATATACAACTTTTCCCATTTATAGTGGAAACTCTTAGAAGAGAATATTATTATTAATAATGATTATTATGATGATGATAATGATTAGGAGGAAGAGAAAAAGGAGAAAGTAAAGAAAGAAGAAAAGAAGGAAAGAAGTTAATTGAAATTGGATGTCACTCAAAGGGCAATGAGGAAGCACATTGTGGGCATGAGTAGGCTGCAAGGCATTATTATTCAAGAATTGCCCAAGAGAATTAAGGTAAAGGATATCATCTGAGATTTGTATGACTGAAAAAGAGGGTTGTTTAGTGAGAATGAGAAATAATCAAAAGAGAGTGTCTCTGTGCTTCATTAATATTCACAGAATTCCAGAAGAATAAAAAGAAACCTCTATTCTGTTGAGGATTAATGGGAAGCCATAGACAGTGATATGACAATTGATAATCAGAAGGTTGAATTGTGACTGGCATGACTGGAGTGGGGTATAATCATATAGAAGACACCTTGAATCTCTTGTAGTAGAAAGAGACAGAGGACCTGGGTTAAAATCCTGGCTCAGAAATTTCTTTTTAATGGGATCTTGGGCACATCATTTAACATCCTTTGGCCTCAATTTCCTCTTCTATAAAATAAATGAGATCTAACCTATGTGATCTATGAAGGTTCTATTAGCTCTAGAATTATGTTCTTTTGATCAAAGAATTAAAGTGTTGTTGTTGGTGATGCTGCTACTGATAGCATATTTGCTTAATGCTTTGTGGATATGATGTTCTATATATGTTATTATATCACTAGGACTTGATAAGGAAGGTGGAAAAAGAGTTATTATTTTCATCTTATAAATAAGAAAGTCCTGTTCAGAAAGATGAGGTTAAGTGGTTTGCCAACAATCCTATTAAGAATAAGTGACAGAGCTGGGAATGAAACCCATATCTTCTGTATCTAGTTCTAGGGCTCTTTGATTATACAAAGTGCCTTATGGGGACAACATTAATGTGATGATTTATAGAACAGGTCATATCAGTGTTATGTAGTATCCCATGGGTACAGATATAGAAAATCATGACTCCTGAAGATTAGTTCCTCACCAACCACAGATCCAATGCACAGAAATTATGTTTAGAATAATATTTCACCTTCAGGATTTTAAATGTAAACCAGTTTGAGTATATAGATGAGGATTTGATTTCTGATTTCATTGCTATAAATAACTCCCAAGTGAAGAAACTTCCCCTACCAATGTAGGTAAGCACTTTATCTGCAATGTGGTATTGCTTAGATAGAACACAAAGATATTGAATGAGCAATGCAGGGTTATATAAGCCAGAGGTGGACTAGAACCAAGATTTCTCTGACTCTGTGGCCTTGAATCCATAGTGGTTCCTATTTGCTAACAACTTGGGGGTTTTAAACCATGGTGCAAAAAGATTCATGTTAAAAATTCTTTAATGATGCTCTAAGCTGTAAAATATTTGCAGAATGTTATGATTATCATATTAAATTATCCTGGGGTTTCACAGCACATTTTTATTGTTGTTGATGGGTTCATGAGAAAGAAGTTGGGAACCCTTACACTACAACATACTGCCTCTACAATACTTGCACAGGTATTATATATTGCCAGTACATTTTATTTGTACATTATTTGGTAAAAATTCTTGAATTCCTGGGTGATCTTTCAATGCTTACTTCCTATGTTGATTAAAGACAAAAAAATACCATTTATATAGAGCTCATTATGGCACTGCTAATTATTTTAACTTCACAATAACCTTGGGAGGGAGATGATATCCCTTTATCTTCAATTTGTTGTTGAAGAAACTGAGGCAAAGAGAGAGTAGCATGACTTGCCCTAGGTCATACAGCTGTGTCTGAAGTTCGATTTGAATTCAGGTCTTCTTTACTCCAGGGCCAGTGTTCTATTCACTTTATCATCTAGCTAAGTAGATAACTTTCCCATATTGATAGACAGTCCTGAACATAAAGTAGATGTTTAATAAATGCCAACAGAACTGAGCTAAATGGAAAATGTCCTATCATTATCTATCATATGCCACTGACTTAGGAACATTCTTTATATTTTAAGGAAAAATGAAGAGACATATACAGGTAGAATGGCATATTTAAGCAAAGAAAAACAAACTTTTAGGTTACACAGGTTCTGGATGCTTGACTGCTCATATGGCTTGGATCAAATGAAACTCATCAACTCAGTTCCTTTTCTGGTCAGATGGAAAACCACCTGACTTTACTATCTGCCTTTGTTTTCTGCCTTGCACTAGTATCTGACCTACTAAGGTAACCCTAAGACCCCCTGGGTCTTCTCATGCACTACACCACTGCATACTTGGGATCTCTCTGTCTTTCTATACTCTAAAATTAATTCTTTTTCTTTCTTTCTTTCTTTCTTTCTTTCTTTCTTTCTTTCTTTCTTTCTCTTTCTTTCTTTCTTTCTTTCTTTCTTTCTTTCTTTCTTTCTTTCTTTCTTTCTTTCTTTCTTTCTTTCTTTCTTTCTTTCCTCCTTTCTCCTAATTAGGAATGAAGTCTCACTTTTTTCTGTGTTTACCTCAGTGCTTCAAGCAAAGTAATCACTTAATGAATGCTTTTGTATTCATTCCTTCATCATATAATTAAGTATGTTTCCATTTGGCAGAAACAAAGATTAATTTTAAAAGGAAATACCTAGTAAAAATGAGAAAATTTTAATCTGAGTGATGTATAGTCTTAATATAATACCTGTGGGAAGAAATAGCCACACTGTATTGGTGTATTTTGGGAAAGAAGCTGAGAATGGTTGTCAGTGCTTGAGTTGGGAGAAGCTATTAGTAAAAGTCCATTATAATGTGCTACTTGGATGTTTTTGTTTTGCTTGCTGTTGTAAAGTGGATGTGGTTGATTCAGGACAGAAGAGAAGAACCATGTGATGACTCTGAGTGAAAATAGGCCTCTTTAGTCATTACTCATTTGGTTTGTAGTATAAACCACACAAAGTACCCTCCGTCTTTTACTGAAGGCTTTTCATCATCTTATAATAGCCAGCCGATCCAGGACTTAGACTCAGGTTTCCTGTGTTGACCCAGTCCTTGACTATATACCTTCATTTATTAAATAATGAAAGCAGCTGGGTAGTCACCTGCCGTGCAGCAGCTTGAGACGGGGCAACTACTGGCGGCAAAGTCGTCATGGGACTAACGAAAAGGAAAAAAGAAAACCACAAAGAGCATCACACAGTTAGAACAGCTGACCTAGGAAATACCCTCATAGGTGTTTAGCATGGGAACCAACCTACTCTAGTAGCAATGCTATCTTTGAATGAAAATGATATATGTGTGAATGATTCATATACTTATGTTTGCATATCCACATGGGAATTTTTCATTAAAGAGACTCCAGGAATCTATATGGGAACAAGAAATGTAAGTCACTGGTTGGGGATAGGGAAGGGAATAGGAAGAGAGAAAGATTTATGGTTGGCTATCTTCTGCCCCTTTTTTTATATCCCTAATATTTATTACAGCAACTGGTATAAAATAGGTGTTTAATAAATACTGATTGGTGTCTGGGTCCCAAATAGGACATTGTACCCCAGTACCATACTGTGTTTATCTCTTTATATATGTGTAATATATCTATAAATACACTCATAGAACAGTAGAAAAAGTTTTGAATTTGAAGTCAGGGAACCTGGGCTCAAATTCCAGTTCTACTACTTATCAGCTCAAGAAGATTGCTCAAATCTCTTGACTTTTATGTGCCTCAGTTTCCTAATCTGTAAAATGAGAAGGTTGAACTCAATGACTTCTAGTTTTTGATCCAGAATCTGACAGTCTACCAGCACCATGTCAGGAAACTGAATCACTTCCATTTAAATTATCTCAGGAAGCTTCTGAAGATCACCTGGCAGGAGAAGATACTAGACACTGAGGTCTTTTCTTGAGCTAAATTGCCAACTATTCCAACAAAACTACAGAGAGTGCTCCTATGATGGATATGTTGATAGAATGCCAGATGTATGCTTGCCAAAAAAACTGTTTTTTGGTGAACTCACACAGAAGAAGAGCTCACAAAAGGGTCAGAAGAAGTGATACTGAGACACCCTGAGTGTCGTATTGAAGAACTTTAGAATTGATTGTATAGAGTAGGAGACACTGGCACAGGACTGCCCAGCATAGCATGCCCTCCTGGGCTGCACTGTATGAGGAAGGCAGAATTGAAGTAGTTCAAAAAATGTGAAATACATAAGTTTAGAGTACTCATCCCAGGTGTTCACATGGACTGTTTGTGTCCTACCTGTGGTAGAGCATTACAAGCTTATATTAGTCTGATCAGCCATAGTTGGGCACACTGTACTTTGTCTCAAACATAGTGATACCATTTTGGTCTTCTTTGATAATGAAGGACAAGAACCAACCAACCAACCTTGTGTACAAATATGTAAAGTAGCATCTAAAAAAATCTAAGCATGATTATTTCACGCTAATCAATAATTATACTTCCTGTGAAGAGTAACACTATACTAGGGCCCAGTTTTTTCAGGTTTTTAGCTTGTATGCTATAAGATAAAACAAACTGAGAATTTAATTTCTGAAATATTAATAACATCCCCATTACAGATAATGTTTAATCTTGCTTTTCATAGATAATATTTATCATTTTAAGGAAAGCTCCATTTATTTCTATGCTTTCCAGTATTTAAAATAGAAGTGAGTCTGTGTTTTGTCAATTTTTTTGCATTATTGAGATAGTGACATGATTTTTGTTATTGATATAGTCAATTATGCTGATAGTTTTCCTAATATTGAACCAGGCCTGTATTCCTGTTATAAATCTCACATGGTCATAATATATGATCTTTCTAGAATTTTATTAAACTTTTTTTGCTCAATATTTATTAGGAAAATTGGTCTATAAGGTTTTTTTTTTGTTTTTGTTTTTTACAAGGCAGTGGGGTTAAGAGACTTGCCCAAGACCATATAGTTAAGTAAGTATTAAGTACCTCAGGCCAGATTTGAACTCAGGTCTACCTGATGCCAGGACTGATGCTCTATTCATTAAGCCACCTTGCTGCCCCTTCTATAGTGTTTTAAAACAGTTTTTGCTCTCCAGTTTAGGTATCAGAATCATATTTGCGTCATAAGAGAAATTTGGGAGAACTCCCACTTTGCCTATTTTCCCAAATGGTTCATGTAGTATTGAAATTAATTGTTCTTTAAATGCTTGGTAGATTTCACTTGTGAATGCACATTACTGGGGATTTTTTTCTTGGGGACTTCATTTTTGACTTGTACAATTTTTTTCTAAGTAGGGTTGTATAAATATTCTATTTCCTCTTTTGCTAATTTGGGCTATTTATATTTTTAGTAATAGCTAGTCTCCACTCTGGCTTTAAGTCTAGGGTGCTGGTTTCCTGACAACTGCATGTACTAGAGTTCCTCTTTACTCTGGAACTGCAATACAGAACCAAGGATGAGCAATGCAACAAGGCCCTGCACCCAATACCAACAAAGGGTTTCCCCCAATCCCTTTCTCACCATCTATCTAATTCCCTTACTTTCTCCTGGCTCTTTCTTACTACTGCTGCTATCACAGTCCCTTGTAAAGCTTGTTGTACTCAGGACTGTCCCTATGCCAATGTCATAGAAATCTTCTTTCAGCCTCCTTTCAATCTGGAAAAGTTTTTTACTTTAACTTTTTGTTGACTCTACCATCATAGAAATTAATTTGGATATTGTTTTAGAGTCATTTGGAGGAGAAATTTTCAGCTGGGCTGTTGTCTCTACTATGTTATCTTGGCTATATCCTGATTTTCACTCTAGTTATTCCAATTCCCATTTTACAATAATAAAGTTACATACCATAAAAATAGGAGAATTTGCTATCATATATAAGAGGACTGGATTGAAGCACATTCCAAAAGACTGGTTACTTCTGATGACATATTTGCTCTGATTTCTTATTAAAGGGCTTGCAGAGGTTTCTGGTTGGTCTCTTGGTTCCCATGCTAGGAAGGATGTATCAAAGAGGTTGGCCCCTAAGCCAAGAAGATCCATTTCCTCTGGTGGGTTAAGGCAGTGTGGAGATCAAAAAACAAAAAAAAAATAACAAAAACTCTTTTGAATTGACTTCTTTTTTGGGACAGAGCAACACCAGCTCTCTCCTTATATGTCCAGTAAGGGCTTGTATTTTTCTCTTCTTCTCTCCTTTCCTGAAAAGCGGTTGTGGGAGATACAAGTTCATGAAAGTAAAAATATGTACTTGTCTATAATGCCTGAGATAGGATCTCAAATTCCTGCATCAATTTTCTTCTTTCTTTCTGTTTGTTTGTTTATTTTTTTCCCTCTAAGCAAGAGTACTGAAAAAAGATCTTGAGAGATGGAGATTTTTGGTCAGGATTGCTTCCTTATGAGTTGGAGAGGTTAAGAGTTTGGGGTTACTGACTGGAAGAGGTGCAAGTCACTCTTTACAAAAATACCTTTTCTGGAGCACAGTGTAACCACCTTCAAAAGGATGACTATTTGAGGAACGGGGGTGCTGCTTAGTCAATACAGATCTGAAGAGAATGTGGAATATCTGCTTAGCACTTCCACAAGACTCTTGGGATTCTTTCCACAATAAAGAAGTTATAAGTTAATTTTTCATGTTTTAAGCATTCTTTTGTGATGAGGGAAATATATATATATATATATATATATATATATATATATATATATATATAGCTTTGTTTTGGTATAGAAGGAATAAAAAAACAAAATTAAACTGAAAGAATTACTGATTCAATATTATTATATTATGATACTTCCCCCCCATAGTTCTTAAACTCTGACCAATTCATCCTTTACTCACCCTAGCTCCTCCACCTATGGTAGTGTGCTAATTGTGTCGGGGTTAATCATTAGCAAAACTATAAAGTCAAATTTCTGTGTCCTCATTTGTTATATTCTCTGTACCTCACTATAGAAAATTAATAATTTCCTGTTTTTTTGATTCTCAAAGCCTATGCTCTTCCTAGCAACATCACTCCCTTTTAGGCAGGTTAGAAATGAGAAAAAAGAACTACATTATTGTTTGCAAAAAGAAAAAAAAAATCCTCAAAACCCAACCCTTCCCCCCCTCAAAACCCTCCTATTTTCTTTTAAAACAGCTTATCCTCCCTTAAGCAAATCAGATGTACAAAAATATTTTTTAATTTTATAGCAATAACAAGTTGAGGGGGAACAACTATTGACTTTACAGAAGAATTCATTGATTTATAAGAAAACTGACTCTAGGATTCTGTTCATAAGTCAGTCAATCAGTAACAAGTTTTTATTAAGAGTTTACTATCTGCTAAATATTGTGCTAAGCACTGATTCCTTGAAAAGTTTAAGCTTTTCAATGATTTTAAAAGTATTTATACATGATTTAATTTGTATACTCTATTTTGGTTTAATTTGAACTGTGTAAAGTGAGGTCCATATGTAGCTTGAAACAGGCTAATAAGAAGGAGCCTTTTATCCAAGTGATCTTGGACAAGTAATTTAACCTCTGTGTCTCTGTGAATTAAAAGGGTTGGGCTAGATGAGCTCTGAGGTTCATTGCAGCTCTCTGCCTATGATCTCTCATTTTTTTTTGTTTTTTTCCCTTCTAATTAGTGAAATTGAAAACTGACATTTTTCAAAAATATTTTTTTAAAATGGTAACATAATTTGAGCTTGTGCCAGGTATTTTC
Source organism: Macrotis lagotis (assembly GCF_037893015.1). Classification (NCBI taxonomy): domain Eukaryota; kingdom Metazoa; phylum Chordata; class Mammalia; order Peramelemorphia; family Peramelidae; genus Macrotis; species Macrotis lagotis. The sequence goes on from NC_133666.1 coordinate 282,474,350, forward strand.
TGACTGGAAATTGTGGGAGGAAAAAGAAGTCAAAACCAAAACCAAGTTTTAGAATTTTACTCTCTGCTCCTATTTCTACTCTCTCCTCTAGATTTCTTCTTAGATGACATTTTCACACTTACTCTTTCCCTCTTGCACCGATTCTTATGCTCTCTTAGATGCTCTAGTCTATAATATCTGGAATATTTTTAGAGGGTGAGACCAAGATGATGAGGAAGTGAGATCCTGGCAATGGGTTGGGGGTCAGGTTGTGCATTTATGTGAGCCTTTTCCAGAAACTTAAGCATTTTCATAAGGCTTCTCAGTGTTGACATTCCTTCAATTGGAATACTCAAGTTAGCTTGGAGCTCTCAAACCTATATTCTCATTTACATCAGGACATTTATGCATAATTGTAGTTAATTGATATGCCTGTTTTTTTAAGGTGGTGAACTTCTGAATCACTCCCATCCATGTTGGTTAAAGGCTGCCAAGGAAAGCAATAATCTATTGAATTTGGCTTTAGGCCTTTTTGCTCTTCTACTTTGTCTTGGCTACCATGAGAAGACATAGAGGTGGGGACATATAGACACTTATTTGGCTTTATTTCAGTCCCATTCCCTAACCTATCATGTAGAACCAGAGACAGATAAACTACCAGATAGGAACCCTCTGGAATTTTATGAGGCAATGAGAAAATTTGATTCCTCTTACCACAGGAGTAGAAAAAGGAATTCTTTTTAGTTTCAGAAACTTCAGAGGTTTTGTGGTTCCATGAAAAAAGAATTAGGCTGTTTCTAGGCAACAACTACAAGAAAAATCTATATAATAATCCTCTATTTGCATTAAATACCTGTGTTGCAAAAAAGTGATTGAGACATTGTCATTATTAATATTTTCATCTCATGAAATGCACTATGGAAAACTTAAGAAGAAGTACTTCTTCGTTCTCTATTTTCTCATTTAAAAGCTGTGATCCAAAAAAAAATTCAATTCTTTGGTCACCCACTGAAGCAATGGTTCTAGACTATTTTTGCTTTCCACTGGCTAAATAACTTTGGTGACTTTATTAAAACTCATCCACTTTTTCTCATTGACCTGGACCTCACTCTGGAATTTGTAAAAACTGCAAATTTGCTTGTGCCCTCTTGGGTTTTTGTTTTCTTCCTTCATGGCATATGCCCTTTAACATACTTTCTTTGGTGGCCAGAACTGTTAGTTAGCACATAATGCTGCTATGAGTCACGGCTGTCTAGAGATATTGCCACCATCTTCAATATGGTTAGGGCACTTCCTTTTTTTAAATAGAATCACGCAATGTTATGGTTATTTTGTTGTTCCATTTCATTAGACAAATAGAAACCCAGAAATTCTTCAAATAGAAGGCAATTTGTTTCTGATATTATGACAAAATTGGGATGTCAATGTATCCCTTCCCCTTTTACTTTAACCTTCTCAGCAATAAAGAGGTGAGGATTACAAGGCAATAACTAGAGGCCTTCTTGTTTAAATATCCTTTTAGCAATTGGAAACTATAATCTTTGCTTTTACTTGTGGATAGTTTAGGCAGATGGAAATATGCCTAAACTCATATTCCTTATGTAACTATGTTCAACTGGCTAGAAGTAAACTACAGTTTTCCAATTAGGAAGACAATCTAGACCAGACCTTGTGAAGACATTTCATCATTTAAGGACTTACATTTGGAAGAGATGTTGGATTTTGTCTTTTTCACTCAGGGAACTTTACTGATTTCTTCATGGTCACACAGGTAGTAAGATATGATTCATACCAGTCAGAATTCTTTCTTTTGTACTATGCATTCTCTCTGTAGAAGCGAACTGTAAATTCCAAGCCACCAAAAGCAGTGATCAGTTATAACCACAAAGTGTTTCTCACAGTGTCTCAAATTTATACTAAGAGAAGCCTGGAAATTTGGTCTTCCTAAGTGGCTTTGTCCTCTGATTTCATTTGTCAGATAGGAGAAATGACAGATTAAACTGTCTTCAAAATCGTTTCTTAAACTGAAATTTTATTATCTCTTCCAGGGCTATTGCAATTCTCAGTATCCTTGATGGAATCCCCATCTAAAACCACTGCCTGAGGTTCTTAGGATTCATGATCACAACTCATAAGTCAAGAGACCCTGGAATTTCCCCAGATATCCTCTTGCTTAAGCAATCTCTGACCTGTCTGTCTATAGTGGTGAAATACATTTCAATAAGAGAGCCAGTTGAAGGAACCTGATATTCATCTTCTGCGAATGGATTGTAATTGATATTCTTTGGATTTAGGGAAAAGTCCTTGAAAATCATCAGTTTCCTCTCTAGCATGTGCATTGAGATGAATCTTTAATGTATATATCAGTAGATGCTGGAACTGAAAAAAAGGAGCTTTAGATAATTTCCACTCAATCAGGGGCATAGGGGATTTAGGGTTAGGAAGCAGTTTAAAGAATTCTAATTTAAAAAGTGATGGATACCATCTTGTGGATATTGCTTTCTGTCTCCATTCCCATCCCACCCACATGACCTCTACCATGTCTCTCATCCTTGCAGAGTTTTTTTCTTTTTAGCTAGTTGAAAACCCATTCTTAATAAGGCTCATGATGGGGGCATCTAGGTAGTATAGGGGATAAGAGCACTGACTCTGGATTCAGGAGGAACTGAATTCAAATCTTGACTCAGACAATGGATATTTACTAGCTGTGTGACCCTGGGCAAGTAACTTAACCCATTGCCTCACCAAAAAAAAAAATACCAACCCCAAAATCAGGTTCAAGATATTACTATGGAATTTTATGCATTTCTATTTTGATAGGGAATATTTTTTAAATCCAAAAATAAATGCCATCTACTCCCTTAAACATGACAAATAGTATAGTTTTAGGCAATATGAAGAAATTGTTGGGCAAGGAACCAAGCTTAATTATTCTTAAATCATATCATATAGGTATGCCCTGGACAGTGCCTTTGTCCCAATCAACTTAGTTGTATCTGTTCAGAAATCCTATTGAGAGGATCCAGACTTCTGATGTTTGTAATTGCATAACCTCTATCACTGATCTTTGAAACATGGAGAATGGGAGAGATTCTTCAGGATTGGAGAGGGACAACTAATATTCCCCTTTTATAAGAAAGAGGATAGAGTCTGAGAACTATAGGTCAGTTATTTTGATTCAATGAAAAATTCTACAATATATTATTAAAGGAATGATTTGTGAGTATTCAAAAATTCAAAAAAGGAAGCAATGATCACTAAAAATCAGTCTGTCAATCAATCAATATACATTAAATAAGTTCCTACAATTTTCCAGACACTGAGCTAAGTTGTTAAAGATACTAATAAAAAAAATCCTCATCCTCAAAGAGCTTATACTATAATGAAAGAAGACAATACATAAAAGGAAATTGAAAAGGGGAGAGGGAAAGTATCTATTTCCTGGGCCTGAGAGGTCTGAAGGAGTGAAATCAGATGAAAAATAAAGAAATGGCTGACTTGACCAACCTCCTTAACTGGAGGGTGTGAGAATTCTCTGGTTTTACCTTGTGAGTAGAAAAATCCCTGGGGCACAAGTCCTGATCAGGGCTGATGTGATCTTTCAGAATGACTGAGAAATCTAAAGGAGTGAAACCTGATGGGAAAATCAAGTTTAGTCAATTTTTTAAAAACAGAATTACTAGACTGGTTAATCAGGAAAATACCTTAGAAATAGACCTAGAAATACACAGAATTCAGCAAAAATTTGACATTTGGTTTAAATGGAGAAGTGGAGGTGGGGACAGAAGCTGATTCAGAATAGATTGAATTTTAGAATCTATTTATTACTCATTAGTAGATTGATGTCAAATTGGAGGGAGATTATTTAGTGCGTATTCAAGGGATCTGCCCTAAGCCTTTTATTGTTCAGCAATTTTATTGATAAAGATATAGGAGATTTGCTTATGAAATATGTCAATAACATGAAACTGGGACATATAACCAGCACATTATGCAATAGAATCAGCATCCAAAAATATCGTTGCCAAAAATGATTGGCTGCATATAATAAGATTAAATTTAATAGGGGAAAAATATAAAGTCATAAAGGTGTCCTCAAAAATGGAGAGATGATATGGCTGATTAATAGTTCTTGTGAACTGAGATTTTAATACCCCATTAGAAGATATCAAGGGAAGACTGGTGGAACCCTTTTAGGGGACATTATAGATCAATTTTCTCCTAAGATATGAGCTAGGCTAAAGACCCTGATTTTCTTTCCAACTCTAAGTTTCTGTGGCGGTTGACCCAAATACTTTTTTTCTGGTCTAATCTCATAATTATACCCTGGAAAAATAAGCACCTAATTTACTGGGTGTAAACTGGGTTATAGGGGAGTGGACAAGTCCAAGCTATAAATAGCTACTCTGTGATCATAATCCAAACTATTAAATTGCTTTGTATCTTGTTGAGATTGAAGATCAGTTGTGGTTTTTAAAATCTTGCCTAGATTTGATTCAATTCTGGGCTAGCAAAAATGAAGGCCAGAAATTCCATCTACATTTAATCCCAGACACAGAAATGCCAATCTCCGTTCAAATATTCCGATATAAAAGGGTATGTATATACAAAGGGGAGACCTCATAGCCTCATGTACACTTTGGAGTTGTGAGATCTTCCAAAGAATAACAGATAACACCTGAAGTCAGAAAAATCTGAGTTTGAATCTGGTCTCTTTCTTAGTTATGTGGCCCTAGTTTCTCATCAAGGCTTTCTCATTTAGTGAGCTGTGCTCTGTCTAATGACTATGTTTAATGATCTATACATTACATCTTGGGGACCAGAAAAGTGAGAGGCAATGGGTCATAAGGGGGGGGAATTCTGGGTCCATTCTTGGAGTACTTGTCCTTCGAGTTGTTTCTCTCTAGCCTTGTGACTGTGGGTAAATCAATTCAATTCTCTGCGTCTCAGTGTCCTTATTAGTAAAAATGAGTTTAAAGTCAATGATCCTAAGAGCCTCTGTGTGTGTGTGTGTGTGTGTGTGTGTGTGTGTGTGTGTGTGTCCTATATAATTAGGACTTGAACTTGCATCTGAGTTCATGCACTCATTACCTTTCCCCTGGATTATTGTAGTAATCTCCTAACTTGTATTCCCTGCCTCAGGTCTCTCCCACTCCCAACATACTGAGGCCAGAGCAATTATCCTTTGGCAAGCACAGATCTGCTTATACAACACTGCTGCTTTCATCACCTCCAGTGGCTTACCTATTGCTTCTAGAATAAAATATGAAGTCCTTTGTTTAGCTTTTAAAACTCTTCACAACCTGACCTCAGTCTATTTTTCCTCTCCTTACACCCTGCTATGTAGTTATTTTGTATTGACCTCCTAACTGTGGGTCCATCCCACTGCTTCCTATTTCCACCTAATGTTCTTTTACTTAATAAGGCAATGAGATCACTAGGTGGATAAAGCACTGGATCTAGAATCTATAAGAACTAAGTAAGCTCAAATCATGCCTCAGACTTTATCTTTGTTCTTGCTCAAAGTTTTATACATACACACATATGTATGTATGTATATGCATCATGTATAACTAGACCTTGAACTTGCATCAGAGTTCATGCCCTCCATGTTTACACACACAACCATCAGTCCATCATTTGGCTATCCTCCATGTATCCCCTCCTTGTATCTGCCTCATAGGGCAATAGCTCAAGCCCTGTCTTCTGCATTACAACTTTCCTGAACACCTGGAACACTAGTATCCTTATTCCCTAATGAATGTATACTTAATGATGGGATGTGGGTGACTCAGTAGATTGAAGTATAAGCCCCAAACCAGGAAAATCTGAGTTCAAATCCAACCTCAGACACTTATTAGCTGTGTGATTCTGGTCAAGGCAGTTCACTTTTTCCCCTCAGATCCCTCATCCATAAAATGAAGATCACAAATAGAACCTCTAACTTAGGGCAATTGTGAGGATCAAATGAGATAATAATTGTAAAGTGTTTAGTCCAGTGACTGATACTGTGGCACAATGTAAATGCTATATACATGTAAGCTCATTATTTTTATTATCACAGTATCTAGGCAACACATTGGATAGAGTACTGGTCTCAGGAAGATCTGAGTTTAAATCTGTCCTGGGACACATTACTAGCTGTGTGACTCTGGGCAAGTCACTTAATCCTGTTTGCCTCAGTTTCCTTAATAGCAAAGTAAGTTGGAGAAGGAAATGGTAAACCAATCTAGCACTTTTGCCAAGAAAATCCCAAATAGGGTCATGAAGAATCAGAAGTGACTGAACAGCAATTATTATTAATAACTACTATTATTATTTAAATTATTCAGTACTTGACATTTGTATTTTTCATTTTATATGCTATGTACACACATATGTGTACCCACAATATGCACATACACTCATAAATACATATATATGTATATAACATATATGTGTGTAACAAGACTGAAACTACAGTAGAGGCATTCTAAGAGATGGAGATAGGAGTTGGGGGGAGGAGGACAAAGCATATTCCTAATACGGGAGACTGATTGGGAATTCTAACCAATGAATCACCCTTTTTGAAGGGAAAGTTAGGTGACTCTGGCTAGAACTCCCAACCTAGAATTAGGAGGACTGAGTTCAAATCTACTCTCAGACACTTAAGATCTATATGACTCTGGGCAAGTCACTTAACCCTGATTGTCTCAGTTTTTTCATCCACAAAGTGAATGGAGAAGAAAATTGCAAAGTACTCCACTATCTTTGGAAAGAAAACTTCAGATGGGATTATAAAGAACTGGACATGACAAATAACAACAAAAAACTCTTGAAGAAAGTGACTACTGCATTTTTGTCCTTATATCTTTAGTACTTCCTATTTCTCAGGCTGTATCTAAGCTATAACCTGTAATGTAGAAGTCTTCCAAGGGGCTGTCTTAGGTTCTTTTCTCTTCTCCCTCTATACTATTCCAGTTGGTGATTTCATTAGTTCCCATGGAATCAATTACTATCCTACGCCAAAGATTCTCAGATCTAGCTCAGATCTGCCCAGACTTGACCTCATTCTTTATCCCCAGTCTTATATCTCCAACTGCATATTTAACATTTTGAACTGGTTATATCACAGATATGTTAAACTCAGCATGTCTAAAACACATTATATTTCCTCCATAATATACCCATAAATGCATATACATATTATATATATGTATATATATATATATATATATAAACACAGATAGATAGATATACAAATATGTTTGTGACAAGTCAACAACTAGAGGAATTCTAAGAGATGGAGATGGGAGTTGTGGTGGGGAGGGAAAAACACATTTTCAGGTATGGGGACAAGCTAAGCTAAGGTATGAAGTATCATGAGCCCAAAATAGCAAAAATAGCCAGTCAAACTGAACTAAAGAACACATCAATATAAAATAGCCCTAATTTTTCTATTATTGTTAAGGGAATCATCGCCTTCCCAGTCAAATATCTTTAACTCCTGATTCTCTCTCACATTTCAAATCCACTAAAGGTTTTAAGTTCTGCTAATTTTACATTTATAACATCTCTTCTATAGATGCCTCCCTTTTCTCCTCTGATATTGCCACAGCTATGTTTAGCCCTTATCAACACACACATTAGGCTGTTGCTTTTTGTTTGTTTGTTTTGGAGGCAATTCGGGTTAAGTGAATTGCTCAGGGTCATAGAGTCAGACTGAAATCAGATTTGAATTCAGGTCCTCCTGACTCTATGGTTGATGCTCCATCCACTGTGCCACTGAGTTGTCCCTGAACGTAGAATATTAAAATAGCCTGCAGGTTGTTCTTACTGCCACAGAGTTCCCCTCAAATCCATCATTTACTTGGCTGTAAAATTGATATTTCTCAAGCACAGATCTGATTATATCAATCCCACTGTCCCATTCAGTAAACTCCATTGGCTCCCTATTACCTCCAGGATCAAATTTAAAATTCTTTGGTCGTAAGAAACATTTTATAACCTGTTTCACTTCTACCTTTCCAATCTGCTTTCACCTTACTCACCTCCATATCTTCTCTGATCTAGTGACAGTGGTCTTCTTACTGTTTCTCACAGATACTCCATCTCTTGACTCCATGCCTTTCACTGGCTGTCTTCCATATCTAGAATATTCTTTCCTTTCTTCATCTATCTCTTTCCCTACCTGTTTGCCTTCATGTTCCAGATAAAATTCTGTCTCTAACAAGATACCATTCCCAATTCTCCTTACAGTTGGTGACTTCCTTGCATTTTTTGATTTGTCTTGTGTTCATCTTGATTGTGCATATTCATTAGTATGCTGTCTCCCTCAATAGGGTATAAGTTTTCCTTCCTTTGTATCCCTAGCACTTGACACAGCACACTTGTATGTACTTAATATATAATTATCAAGTAATAAGTGGCACAGTGGATAGAGCACCAGTCTTGGAGTCAGGAGGACAGGAGCTCGAGTCCAGTCCTAGATACACTAGCTGTTGACCCTGGGCAAGTCACTTAATCCTAATTACCTCACATCCAAAGCCATCTCCAGTCAACCTGATTCATATTTGGCCCCTGGACCCAGATGACTCTGGAGGGGAAAGTGAAGTTGGTGACTTAGCATAGCCCCCCCCCCCCCCCCCACTAAAACCCAATTCACGGACTTGTCATGGCAACACCTTTCTGATGTCATGGTCTTCTTAAAGAATGAAGGACAAACATTTTTATACTAGATACCTAGTATATTGTTGTGCATCTCATAGGCAATTAATGGACATTGATGGAGTGTTCAGTAGCTATAGCAGTAAGATCTGATTTAATTCACTCATTGCATTTAGAATCAGGAAGATCCCAGTTCAAATTCTACTTTATATACTTAGTAACTGTGTAAACTGGGATAAATTGATTAAGTTTATGAGTCCATAAAATAAGAAATTTTATAGTTCTTTTAAAAAGTTTTTATTTAAGGCAATGGGATTAAGTGACTTGCCCTCGGTCACACAGCTAGGCAATTATTAAGTGTCTGAGGATGGATTTGAACTTAGCTCCTCCTAATTCCAGGGATGGTGCTTTACCCACCACCTAGCTGCCCTGGTTTAATAGTTCTTAAGGTCTCTTCCAGTTCTAAATTGATGATGACATTATCAAGATGATTACAAGATTGTCAAGTATTTTGTAGTTTGTAAAGTGCTTTCCATAAACCACCTCATCTGTGACAATCTTGTGAATGTATTATTAACACTCCCATTTTATATATGTGGAAGCAAAGATCGAGTGAGGTCTACCCTAGACTGCACAGCTATGGGGGACCAGAGGTGGGTTTGGAAGCAGGTATTCTGTTCTAAACCTGGTGCACTGAATATCTCTTTTACAACAGACTTTGTCTTTTTTTTAGGACTTATATTTTGTGATTGCCTTTAAATTTGGAAGAACTTAAACATGATGACAGAAGTCATCAAGTACCACTGATGTCCCTGAAATGGACCTACATGAGTTTAGGTCATCTTGGGTACTTTTGGATTTTGGTAATAACTTCCCTTAGGATGCCACCCAGCACACCTGTTTTTCTTTAAAGTGAGTTAGGACACTGACCAAAACAGACTGCAGTAAATTAGTCTTGAAGGGAAAAAGAAAATCACAAAGGAAACCTGAGGAAAGAGGTCCTGTCCACAAACACCAGCTTAAAAGTTTATGGAGAATTAGAAGTGAATCTTGCAAGGGGAAATGATTTTTTCATAGAAGAAGGGGGAGAGACAGAAAGTGATTTATGAAGAACAAATGACTGAGTGGGAATTATTTTTGGGTAAAAGTGGTTATTGAAAAGAATAGTTTGGCAAAATCCAAGTCTGCCATTACTCCCTGGAAAACCCACTCTAGCAATAGATTAAGTGGTGTATGGGCCCAAGGCCAGGGTAAGAAAAGTGACCTGCATTATTGATAGAAAAGATCAGCTGTTTGGAGTTGAAAGGGAGTTTTAGAGGTTATTTACCCCAATCCCTTACATTTTGTGAGAATGACTTGTTTGAGATCATACAGATGGCAAGTGGCAAAACTGGAATTTAAATACAGATCTTTTCTCTTCAAAACCAATGTTTTTTTTTTAAAATTAGAGATACTATTTCTCAGAAACTGGTGAAATGTATTGATTTAACAACCTAGTGGTGTTGATAGCTTCTATAGGAATTGGGAGTTGGACCATGGTAGTTTGTGCAGGCCCCACAAGGGTGGCAAGCCTTTCTGTAAGTGGTATGCTCATAGAGCCAGTGACCTCTTATCCTTCAACTCTGCTTATGTCTCCTTGGTAGTGCTGCATCATTATCAGATGATGTGTGGATTTGTGGACTTAGCCAAATTGAACTGTGATAACCCTCTCTCCCCAACTGGGGAAATTCAATTTCCTTCTTTTTATTTCACCATATTTTAGTCAAATATTAGTCACATGACTGTAGAATACTAGGTTTGATTTCTCCATGGATATAGACTTCCAAGGTTGATAATTACATAAAACTGGTTTTTCTTAACATAAATTCAATAAACAAAAAAATAGAATTTACACAATAAAACACCTCTCAAGTATCTGTGAGTCCATCTGCATTCTTGAAACTTGGACATCCCTCCAAGCACAAGATTGATTTGACATACATTCTAAGACATGCATTCTTTGAGTTTATTAATTCTCCACATCTTTGCCCTCTGTGAGGAGTTAAACATAGTTATTATAGTAGGACTGGTCAATAACAGTAGAGACTGAAAAAACTTTGGACATGAAAATCATGGAATGAATTCATGGAACTTGTGATCTAATAGAAGCTAGAAACCAATTAGTTTAGTGCTTCTTCTCATCTGATATTTGGTTGTGGTTAGGGACTTCTAAACATGTTGGGCCTTTGACCAATCCTTTGTGGAATGAGGGTGAGTAGACTCCATAGATCACCTTAGGAAGGGATCATGATACCATTTTCTCACATCCTTTTTTCATTCCAAACTTAAGAAGGGTCACTTCTCTGTTGTAGCTGTTTCTTCCTCTTCACTTTCTCTGGTTCTCTGAACCAGACTTTAGGTAAAAATCTCCCTTTTCCCCCATATATTTAAATTTGAATGCATGTCATACGAAAGAAATCTGTCATAATTGGTATTTTCAATTGTAAAAGAATAAAAACTGGTGATCTAACAAAAGTTGTTGACATTATCATTGTTAACTATTGATATTTGCTTTATTGGAAAGGAACTTAGAGTAAAGATATATTATGTAAGTCTCATTATAACTTAAAAACAATGTGATTGAAGATCTAATTACAAGGGCAAATAGAAAATTCAAAAGAACTATGTGTCTATATCTAAGACTCTCATATTTTTTTACTTTATTTAGGAAATTAAATGACACTGAGCCATGACTCCTTTGCAGATTCTGTGAGGGAATATTGTCAGATTAGTAGAAAGTAGCTTGGTGGGATTTGATGTTACTGTTGAGGAGAACTGAATGATTGGCAGTGGTGGTGGTGATGGTGGGAAACAAAATAATAACAACAACAACAACCCATGTGAAACCAAGCAATTAGCAAGAAGGGGCAGTTCATTCCAGTCTATGTTTTCATTGCTTCAGGGTAGGCTAAAATGGTTTAATGGTACTGCTGCAATCTTTGAGGACAGAAATGAGTAGGCACTAGACAATTTAATAATGATTATACTGGAGGCTGCATGGAATAGGGAAAAGAATACTGGATGAAGATTCGATAGGTTTAAGGTCAGGTTAGTCATGGAGATCCATGACTTTGGGTTTCATCTCTCTGGGCCTTGGTTTCCTCACAGTATCCTCATAAATAATCATAAAAGCTTTTAATTTCATTTTTATTAGCTATTTTAATGAGAAAAGAATCTGAAATTGAATGCTAGTTGTTTAGTTGTTTCAATGGTGCTTAACTCTTCATAACTCTGAGTTTTTCTTGGCAGGGATATTGAAATAGCTTACCATTTCCTTCTCTAGCTCATTTTACAGATGAGAAAAACTAAGACAAACAGGGTTAAGTGACTTGTCCAGGATTACAGTTAGTAAATGTCTGCAGTCAGATTTGAAGTCAGAAAGAAGAGTCTTAGCCCAACTCTCTATCTACTGTACAACCTATCATCAGAAATACTAAAGTTCTTGGGTTCTAGCTTCTATTAGGTCCCAAGTTCCATGCATTCATTGCATAAAGTGTGTAGGCTACAAATCTTTTAATTGTCCTAT